>NC_035448.2:9946950-10246950 GCF_002127325.2 Helianthus annuus | reverse complement strand
CCATCCTGGCAAGGCAAATGTAGTCGCGGATGCCTTAAGCAGAAAGGAAAGAGTGAAGCCTATAAGAATCAATGCCAAGAGCATTGAATTAAAGAATAGTTTGAATGAGAGGTTGTTAGCTGCGTAGAAGGAAGCTGTACTAGAAGAAGCTAACTATCCTGATGAAAGCTGGGAGTAACTGAAGAGCAGTTATCTTATTGTAAGGACAGAATCCTGAGATTAAATGGACGAATATGGGTTCCAATTTATGGAGGACTTCGGAATGTTATCCTCCAGGAAGCCCACAGTTCTAAATATTCCGTTCATCCTGGAGCTGATAAGATGTACCAGGATCTGAAGGCAAACTATTGGTGGATAGGCTTGAAGAAGTCTATTGCTACCTATGTAGCCAAATGTTTGACGTGCGCACAAGTTAAAGCTGAACATCAAAAGCCGTCAAGTTTGCTACAACAGCCTGAACTTCCCACCTGGAAGTGGGAAATGGTGACAATGGATTTTATCTCCAAGTTGCCAAAGACAAAGAAAGGAAATGATACTATTTGGGTGATAGTAGATAGACTGACTAAGTCAGCACATTTCCTACCCATCAAGGAGACTCATAGCTCCGACATATTAGCCCAGTTGTACGTGGATAAGATTGTATCTCTTCATGGCGTACCAATGTCTATTATCTCTGACAGGGATACTAGATACACATCACATTTTTGGAAAAGTTTCCAACAATCTTTGGGCACGCGCTTAAATTTTAGTACGGCTTACCATCCTCAAACGGACGGACAGAGTGAGCGTACAATTCAAACTTTGGAAGACATGTTTCGTGCATGTGTGATTGACTTAGGTGGTAGTTGGGATAACCACCTGCCATTGATCGAGTTCTCCTATAACAATAGCTATTATACAAGCATTCAGGCTACACCTTTTGAGGCATTATATGGTAGGAAATGCAGAACGCCTATTTGTTGGGCAGAAGTAGGAGAAGCTCAGTTATCAGGACCTGATATAGTCCTTGAAACAACGGACAAGATTGTCCAAATTCGTGACCGCCTGAAAGCTGCCAGGGATAGGCAGAAAAGTTATGCTGATAAAGGCGAAAACCTCTAAAGTTTGAGGTTGGTGATAAGGTTCTGCTTAAAGTATCACCCTGGAAGGGGGTGATGCGATTTGGAAAGAAAGGTAAGCTAAGCCCAAGGTACATAGGACCCTTCGAGATCATCGAATGTATAGGAACAATGGCTTATAAGTTAAACTTACCTGAAGCGCTCAGTGGTATTCACAATGTATTCCACATCTGCAATCTGAAGAAATGTCTACCCGATGAATCGCTAGTCATGCCGCATACAAATGTGCATATAGATGAGAGCTTGAAATTTATGGAAAAACCATTGTCGATTGAGGATCGACAGGTTAAGAAGCTTCGAAGGAAGCATGTTCCAATTGTCAAGGTTAAATGGGATGCCCGCAGAGGTCCCGAGTACACGTGGGAGGTAGAGTCCACAATGAAAGAAAAGTACCCTCATTTATTTCAGTAAATCTCGAGTTTGAGATTTCTTTTAAGGGGGTGAGGATGTAACACCTCGAAAATTCATGTCCAATGATATATCGACACGTGTCATGAGCTTTAAACGTGTAAAGAATTACTTTAAAGGGACTAAAGTTGACAAACAAAGAATCTACGAGTGTAAAAGGATTCAAAGTGTCAGTAATGGATAAATATATCTTTCAACAACCCTACATGATATTTATACCCTTCAACGAATGAGTCATGATCATACGAAGCTAATTGTGGAAGAAAGTGAGAGATTACAAACTACAGGGGTTAAATGTGTCAACATGTTTAAAGTATACCTCTGATTGACCTTTTAGCAAACCCGAAGCTTTGTAACGATTAATTATGCTCACTAGAATAAGTGATAAAAATTTCACAAGGTTTCGATAAAGTATGAGAAAGTTATGACAATATTCGTATACGAGGGGCTAAAAGCGTCAACGTTGAAATCTAGGGCCTTACGAGTGATCACAAAGTTAACCGAGGACTTAACAGTGTTTGGTTATGCCTTGAAGCCCTTAAAAGTCAAGTTAGAGGGTTGAAAATGCAAGAAACAAAGTTAAAACCACGTTTGGAGGGACCAGGGACCTAAAGTGCAAATAATGAAACTTGTTTAACTTGTTCCCGACCCTCATACCGGCCGCGTAAGACCTTAAGGGTCCTTACGCGGGCCGCCTGGCAGTCTGCAGCGCAGAAAACATGCACAGCTGCCAGTTCAGGTCTGTTAACCGACTTAAAACTCTTGTTTTACATACCAAGGGCTGCCCCAACCATTTTTCATGCAATAGGGGCACCTGTAACGATCCATAACACTTGTAGATTTCCTTGGCATCATTTTATGAGATCAAACTCACTATATAAGAACCCACTTGTTGCAACACTTGAGCACCTCATTTGAAAACCTTCACAACTTCACTTCTGGGGAATTTTGGAGCTCAAGCACACTTCCTAGGAGTCATTAGTCGTGCATAGGACCTCAGTAAGTGTCCTTAACTTTCCTTTATTCAGTTTTGCTTAGTTAATTAGCTTAAAGTCAAAGCGTCGTAATTAAGGTTTGACTTCGAGATTAATCAAAATTTGTCCAGTCAAATCTCAAATTGAAAGTACCTATGAGTTGGTAATTATGTGGGTAATAAACCCTTAAAAGGGTACTCTCTGATTCCCACTCTAACTAGGTCAATTGTCGGGTCAAAGATAATTATAAAAAGTCAACAGAAGGCTTATTTTTAAATAAATGCATAATTAGCAATGTAGCAGCCATGCAACCTATTTTATCACTAATATAACTTGGTAATTAATGCAAGAACATGTCTAAACATGTTCAACCCGACAATTTTCAGTTTAGGCTCGGTTCGGAGCCGAAAGTCGCATAATTTGACTTTTGCTTTGACTTTCAGTTCTGATCCGTTAAAGCATAGTTTAGAAATGCCTTATAGCCTTATTAGGACCAGGTTACATGTTAGTATAACCCTCTGTGATTATACAACATGGTTCATTAGTATCGATTCATATGCATGTTTCCGTTAAATGCTTAAATATTGCCTATTATGCCCTTTTCACCTTAAAACGTGATTTTTGAAAAAGTAAAAGAATAGAAACCTTCATTACTTATTTATAGACTTGTCCCTAAAATTTGACATCAGTTTGAGGTCTAGATTAGGAGTTATGCTCATTAGCGTATATGAAAAGCTTTTTATTAATTAAAAGGCATAATTAGCGTATAACCTATCTAAACCCAATTTTTGATATCAAACTTTTTGCCCACTGATGTAAAATATTATTTTAGGATTTTTGTAGATTTTTATTTATTTTTAGCTGAGCATAACATAGGGTTCTAAGCTTGATTCGGTAATTGCCGGTTTTGCCCTTTTGGCCTATAAATTGAGTTTTACAAAACATTTTGACCCCAAACCTTTTGCTACTTATTTTATATGATAAATAAAATATTTTAAGCTTTCTGGAATGATAAAAATATCAGCTTTCCTTTAAAAACCCGTATATGACTCTTATGGTTACCCGTTACGCATATTTCGCGTTCGGTTTGGTTTATGTGACTAGTTTGCATAAATTAACCGAAACGGGTCAAACCTTATCATTTTTGTCTCAAAATCCAGAATGCGTTTAGTTTACCCATATTATACTAGTCTTCAAACTTGTCGGGTCTAAATCACATTCTATTCCGGTTTTCGCTTCGTCATGCGTTTTAAACCGTATCTTTCTTTAAAACTAACCGGTCTAAGTTTAGGCTTAATTAAAGACCTGTTAGGAATCTAATAGGTTATTATAAACCTTCATTCCAGAATAGGAGACCTGGTAAAAGCTACGTGCACTTGCTGTTTGTGATTATTACTTGCAAAGGTAAATACTTTTAACTTATTTTCCCTTATATGAGCTTGGGGTACGATATATAAAATACCGGTTGGTCGGGCATTGAATTTTTGATCGTATGAAGGTTGATTTATTGAAATGACCCGTTTAAATTGTTTTGTTTGCTTAAAGCCTTTGGGGGGGTTAATGACCATGTCCCGGATATCCTTGGCATCATTCACAGAAATGGCCACGACCTTAGCACGGGGTGCAGGCATAACACCCGCCAGTGCATATGTATAAATAATGAGGTATAACCGCCGGTTATGAGAATAACTCGCCGCGGGACTATATCATGTGGTGTGTCTATTAATCTTTAACCCGGTGCTCAGCCCGGGCTACTGAACGTATAAGAAACATGTAATTCTTTTACAAGTTTATATATAAATAATTATCCCAAGTTATAAAATCTTTTGTGCCTTGTGCATTCAAATCAATTTTCTTAAACATTTTCAAAATGAGTCAGTTAAATTGTATTTACCAGTATAAACTGACGTATTTTCCCAAAAAGGCTAAGTGCAGGTACTAATCGGAATAGGCTGGTCTCTCCTAGCATCACATAGAAGTCTTGCAAGCTTAGATGTCTTTAAAGTCTGTTGAACAAAATTTCTTTTTTTTATTCGCCTGTGGATCTGTTTCAGCCATTTTGTGATACTTAATATTACACTTTTATTCGATTGAAATAAATCTATCTTTTGCTTCCGCTGTGCATTTAAATTTGTGTTGTTTGACTATGATGATATCAACTACGTCACGATACTCCCCACCGGTAATACGTGGAATTATCGGGGTGTGACACTGTGCTTCTGTGAAAATTTAATTTAACAAATAAGATTTTAACTTGAATTTTGTGTGTTTCTTCATGTGTGCTAACAGCATGAATGAATTATCGGAGGCACTCCGAAACTTTACTATCCATACCGCCGATATGGATACCACAGGAACTCAATCTGGCTACGAAGCGGATATTGAGGAGCCACCAGTGTTCCAGGCCCAGCCCTAGGAGAAACCTAAGCCTATGAAAAGAAGAAGAATCCTAGACTGGAAACGCGGCCGAAGGAAGAAGCCACCTACCCAAAAGGTGAAAAAGACAAAGGACCCAAAAGACAAAGGGAAGGGAAAGGAGATAGGGGAAAGCTCAGGTCAGGCCCAGGAGATGCCGCCTTGGGAGGAACTTGATCGCAAACTTGCCAACTGTGACCTCATTGGACCTACCGATGAAAACCTTTTAAATTTCCCTGCCCAATCTGAACTTCCAATTAATTCGGAGCCTGCTATCCCAGACCCTATTTTCAACCCACAACCTATTACAGGCCAGCTGGAGAATGGTGGACGAGCGACTGGCATTTTCAGAATTTGATGAATAACCCTAATGTTTATTTTCCCCAGTTTGATCCTGAACCTGCACCATTTCCACCTATGAGCGCAGAAAACGTTGCTGAATTACGCCACTACGGCGAGGAACTAGTGGATGCGGGAAATAGGATTCGGGACGTGGGGGAAAGGATCACATGGAAATACGACGAGAGGGAGCGTTGTTTCTGAGGAGCCAGCTAACTGTGGTGGTGGAATGCTTGTGTAATAATAATAATATGTAAAAAAAGTATATATATACATATATATATATATAATATAATAATAATAATAATAACAATATAATATAAGATAATAATGTATAATAACCCTAAAATAAAACATCTGTAAATACCTGGTGTGTACGGATGCAGAATATTATATAAAAAAATGAATGTCGCAAGGTCGACGGTTTTGGCTATACGTGTTGACGTGATTATGTGTGATTGCTTTATTGTGTTTGGTTGTTATCTATTTTATGGCAATAATTTGCATATATTGTTAATTATTCAGATGGAAAACGCGGAAAACCAACCAGTCAATGAAGTTAATCAATCTGAACAAAACAATGAGGATCATTTTCTTAATAGGCAAGATATAGAAAATATCGTTGCCCAAGGAATAGCCAATACTATCCCGGCAATTGTTGCTGCCGTTAAGAATCCTGCAGAACCTTCCCAAGCCAACCATAGCAAATGCACCTGGGATGATAATTTCAGTAACAGTGTAAATGGAGGCGGCAATAATGATAATAATTTGGTTCAAGCCCCAATACTTAAGAAAATGAAACTTGCAACACCTGGTTGCACTTACAAAGAATTTCTTGCCAATAAGCCAGTCGAATTTGCAGGCAATGAAGGGGCAACTGCCGCACTGCGTTGGATGGAAAAGACCGAAGCAGTAATTAAAATAAGTAAATGCGCCGAGGAAGACAAGGTCATGTATGCATCCCACCTTTTCAAGGAGGAGGCATTAGAATGGTGGAATACGGTGTTGCAAGCCAAGGGAAGTGACATGACTTATGCCATGAGTTGGGAGGAATTTAAGCAATTGGTAGAAAGGAAATTTTGTCCAGACTATAAAAAGGAACAAATGCCAAATAGGTTCCTAAACCACCGGATGGTGGATGTTAACTGTCGAGGGTATACTTCGAAATTCTTCGAGTATGACAGAATTGTACCAACTCTGGCTTCACCAGAACCGGTACTTATTTCTCGCTATATCTAGGGTTTAATTAGCGAGATTCGTGATATCGTCAAAGCCGCAAGACCCCGCACAATTGACGATGCGGTCGAATTGGCTAATACCTTAACCGACGGGCTGGTACGTACAAGAGAAGAAAACAGGAAAAAGGAATTGGCCCAAAAGATTACCCAAGGATTTCGTGTGGGTAATAATAGTAATTTCAAAAGAAAGGGAACCGGGTAACCCTCCATACCGCCATTTTGCGGGAATTGCAAAAAGAAACATTTTGGAAAATGTAAGAAAAATTGCAATTTCTGCAAGAAACCGGGCCACCAAGAAGAGAATTGCAGGAAGAAATCCATGATTTGCTTCAATTGCGGAGAAACAGGGCATTTCAGACCAGAGTGCCCTAAACTGGTCAAGCCAGCTGATAACAAGGCCAAACCTGCTGAAGGAACTAATAAGAAGAACGTAAGAGCCTTCCAGCTGACAACGCAAGAAGCAGATCTGATACCAGATGTGATAGCTGGTACGTTTCTTGTTCATGACGATTACGCAAAAGTATTATTTGACTCTGGTGCAAACCAAAGTTTTATAAATACTTCATTCTGCCAAGCCCTTAAGCAACCTTTAACCAAACTTAGGCAGATTTATACGGTAGAAACAACCGATGGAAATTCTGTTAACATAGATAAGGTTCTTCAAAAAGGAAAGATAGAACTCTCAGGCCATAAATTTTCTACAAACCGATTACCTATGAATTTAGCTGGATTCGATGTTGTATTAGGAATGGATTGGTTAGTAGCCAACCATGCTCGAATCCTCTGTGATAAGAATTCCATAGAAATTCATACACCCGCAGGAGAAATAATTGTGGGTACAGGAGATAAGCCACGTAAGCCAATGAAGTTCATTTCAATAATGAAAGTTGCTAGTTACGAATGAAAACAAGGAATAGTGTATATGATTTCGGTGATCATTAACACTAAAAGCAAGGAACTTAAGGAAATCCCAGTAGTGTCATCTAATTCCTGGAACTACACCAATAGCTAAGGCACCCTATCGATTAGCACCCACCGAAATGTTAGAACTGAAAAAGCAGTTAGATGAATTGCTAAGCAAAGGATTTATACAACCTAGTTCATCCCCTTGGGGAACACCTGTGTTGTTTGTGAAAAAGAAAGATGGTTCGATGCGAATGTGTATCGATTATAGGGAATTGAATAAGGTTACAATTAAGAATCGATACCAATTACCTAGGATTGGTGATCTTTTTGATCAACTCCAGGGAGCTAGATATTTCTCTAAGATAGATTTGCGCTCCGGATACCATCAGTTGAAGGTACAAGAAGAAGACATACCTAAAACTTCTTTCAGAACTAGGTATGGTCACTACGAGTTTACAGTCATGCCATTTGGACTAACAAATGCTCCTGTAGCATTCATGGACATGATGAATAGGATCTGTAAGCCGTATTTGGATAAATTTGTAATTGTCTTCATAGAAGATATACTTATTTATTCCAAGAGTCAGGACGAGCACTGTAAGCACCTACATGCACTCTTAACCCTGTTAAGAATGGAAAAGCTTTATGCCAAATTCTCGAAGTGTGAATTCTGGCTACAAGAGGTGCAATTTTTAGGACACATGGTGAATCACGAAGGCATTCACGTAGTGTAACACCCCATGTTTCGAAAGTCAAAGTCAAGATTGAAGTCAAAGGGAGACAAGATTGCTAATTGCGATCTGTCACTCCTTGCTCAACTCCTGTTTTGACTTCTTTGACTTGTAGACGGTCTATTTTATGCTTTACATTAGTTGTGTTATGTGGAGTACTTATTAATAATCGAGGTTTACCGATGTTTATCGCATGTTTTATCGCTTTATCACTTATCGCAATCGCACTCGCAACTCGAATTACACGTTCTAGATATTGTTTTACGTATGCGTGTGCCTTATGTGTTACTTGTGCATGTTTATTTATGTTATGTTGTGGTTCTTAATCAAAACGCAATTGAATCGCAAATGCTTAACGCAAGTCAATCTAGGATGATTGTATCTTGATATAGTAGTTGGGATTAAAAGTAATTTGAATGAGAAACTCTATCGCATCGCAACACTCAACACGCGAATCAAAATCGCAAAACTCCTCGCGCTGAGCACTTGAATCGAGTGGCCAGCCGACCGAGTTGCCACCCGATCGAGTTGCCAATCGATCGAGCTGCCACCCGATCGGCTTGCCACTCGATCGACCAGCCACTTACTCCCCTTTCCATTTATGGAAACCCTATAAATACCCCTCATATGTCAATCAATTGATGTTGACAGCCATCTCCCCCCAACTCGCTCCAGCCGCTATTTCTTCAGATCTCTTGCGATTCTTGTAAGTTTTCCACCTTTCTTGATCTACACGCACTCCTACACCTTTCTATCTTTTAAATCTTAACTTTTAACCGTGAAATCACTAGGATTTGATGTCACACCCTGTCTTTTGCGGAAGCGTATGATGTGTGACTGGTTTAATATCATTGCATTCAATCGTAATAAACAACTACATGATTCAAAACGATGTTTATTCATTCATGAAATTTAAGTATTACAAACATTGTTTATTCAAGTTTTTAAGACACAACCTTCGACTAGGTTACAACCAACAAAAGTGGATGACATCTAAACTGCTAGTTATGACACCTGCGTCCAAGATCTATCATGTTACCTGAAATACATGTAATTTTGGAAAACATCAACAAAAAGTTGAGCGAGTTCATGCGTCTAGTTTGTGTACTGTAATTGTTGTAAATCTTTGAGAGACTCTTTTGTAAACAGGTATGAAAAACGTATATGAACATGAATGTTTTACAAGAACTTTAAGGCATGTGAGGACATGGGGAGTACTTGTTTTGACTCCTTGTCGGAATACTCGTTCTGATTCCTTGTCTGTGTCGATTACCCTCAACTGTGTCGATTTCCCTCGACTGTGTCGATTAACCTCGATTGGGACTCCGAAGCACTACTAGGTACTAGTTTTGACCATGAGTGGTGTTCGGTCGTACCCGTTAGATCTAACCCTCGTCCCTAATTAATGAATGTTTTTAATGGCTTGGTACTAGTTTTCACCAAGACTTTATCGCATTTTTAGTATTTAGTTTATGCTCACATGAACTAGTGTTTCATAGGCATTTCATACCGTTTAAGTATTTGAACATGTATTTCACCCCCGAGAGTTATAAAACCAAAAATGGTTAAAGAAAAGGGGGAGCATGAACTCACAATTTTGGGTCTTCAGTACTCGGAAATCTCGTCAGCAAATGCGACTACCTACAATGTGCTAGGGTCTATTAGACGAGCGGGCTGTGCCTTGCCTTAGTATTCATGTTTTGAGTTACGTTTTCTTTATGTCTTTACGTCATCCGGAGTTATAATACTTTTCAAGTATTTGTTTTCGTGTTTCTTTCCCAAGGATGGGAGTATTTCATACATGTATTCTCGTATTCTTGTATTTGTAGTTTCCAAAATAATATATTTTCAGTTAGAAAAAATACATAGACTTGTTTTGTCCAAAAA
The DNA here is from genome assembly GCF_002127325.2 of Helianthus annuus. Taxonomy (NCBI): domain Eukaryota; kingdom Viridiplantae; phylum Streptophyta; class Magnoliopsida; order Asterales; family Asteraceae; genus Helianthus; species Helianthus annuus. Next base: position 10,236,934 of record NC_035448.2, on the reverse strand, counting down.
TAATGTATCGCCAAGAAAATATATATTTTTCTTCAAAAAAAAAATCATATATCTTCTAAATATTCTACGAAAATATATTTTTGCTTCCAAAAGTAATATATTTCTGCTTTGTCGAAAATATGATATACGTTGTAATGATAAAAATCGTACTTTTGTTTCTTTTGTGTCCAAAATAATCTTTACCAAAAATATATTGTAACGGTACTTCTCGGAATAATTCGTAAGTTACGTTATTGCGTTTGGTTTTACAATATCAAGTGTGTAACTTATATATTTCATTTCATGTAATTTTTGGTATTATTTTGGTGTTTGTAAATTCTTGGTATTTATAAGTTATATTATTTTCCCTAAAATAATATAACTATCTCACATAATCACACACAATGTGTTAAATGTAAATATATATTCTAAATACATATTTACCCATTTTTATTTGTAAAAACCAACTTCCAATGCTTGTATTTTTTATACAAAAATCTATGGCAAAGTTTGTATGGAAAATCATAGTTAAAAATACACTTGTAAACACTTGTTTAGAAAATATTTTATAAGTGTTGGTATTTTTAGAAAATTTTGCCATAGTTTCCCCTAAAAATGGAGGTTTCCATGCTTTCAAGCATATCATTTTCTTTTATAAAATCATCACCAATCATTCAACACTTACCATATGTCAAAGATATGAAATCTACACTATGTCATGAACTTGAAACCTTGTAAAAATTTGTAGTGACTTATTAGTGTACTTAGTAAGTTTAGTTACCCTTTAATGTGTGGTTATTTATTTAAAATATCATTCTTGAAGAATTTAGATCTTCACAACTTGTATGAAGATTTTCTAAAAATATTTCTTCTTGTATTTTTCTTGTTAACAATATGTTTCTAGCTTTTATTTAACACTTAAAACATGTTTATTTCCTTTAAACATCATGATCATGTTAGATCTTGTAATAAACTTTAATTTCTTGAAAATATTATTCTTGAAATATTATATTTTCAAGTCTTATAACACGTATCACAAATCATCATACACTAAAACAAGTTTATTTTCAAGTTCATGTTTAACATAAAGGATGATCATTACAAATTTCTCAAGATCTATCCTTACACTTGCTAGATCATGTGTTTAATCATCTAGCAAGCTTCATATGGTGATCTACACCACAAACACAAGAAATCCTCAAACAAACTCAATACATACACTAGAACAACTTGATCTTCATGTTGTAGAGCTTTATGTTCATGTTCATGTTTATGCTTATGTTTCTTTATGATCTTTAGTTTACCAAGTTACTTCATACTTTAACCACTAAAATTGTGAGTAGAAACAAGATCAACGGAACTTACTACTAGCACTATGGCTAGGGAAGAACAAGGTGAATAATGAGTGAATAAAAGCGATCGGGAGAGGACCTTCAAGATCCATTGCTTGCAACCTTCCTAATTAGGCTTGAGACACCTTAGAATCACATTAGAATAAGTTGAAGGAAGCTAGAAAATGTAGGTGTTCTTGTGGTGCTTGGGCCGTGAATCAAGAGAAAAGGGAGAGGAGGTGTTGGTGTTGTGTAAGTATGAGAATGAGAATGGTTTTGGTCTTGTGGTTTATATAAACTTCCATCCAACCATGCTTTACACAAGAGTCATTATGTTCCCACTTTACTAAACAAATCACATAAAATATTGAATAAAATCAAAATGTGGGCCCCATGTAGTAACTGTCCTCTATGGGGGGGGGGTCTTGGTTACATTTCAATGAGAAGTAAATGTTATAGTTAGGATCTAAGTGTTTTAGTTAGGTAATTAAAGTGTTTATATGTTTAGAGGTGTTATAGGATGTTTAGTGCACATAACTAGATTTGTAACACTAAAAACAATGCTTCTAGTAATATTTTAGCGTTCCGGGTAATGTCCGGTTGTTCGGTTCGTTACTGTTCGTTACAGTGCTAAGTTGCACAGTTTAGTGTGCTTTCTGTAGTCTTTTATGACAGTTTCGATTCCCGACACTTAGGAAAGTATTCTGGACCATTATATCATAATTCTGCGTTATATTTTGGAGTTTAAATGCTGAAAATAGCTGAATTTTGGTTATTTTCTGCAGAATTCTGCACTTTTAGCGTGTTTTAGGCACTTTCCGGCACTTTATCTATCACCTAGAAAAGCAGTTTTGTGGTCCTTACTTCCCTACACACTATACTAGTGTAATATGTCATCTCTGGCTCATACTGGGCCTCATACTATTGGCTGTCTATGTACTGAACTTTGTCAGCAATTTTTTTGTCCAATAATGGTGTCAATTCTGTTCTGTGCATTATTAGCACTATATCGTGTTGCACGTAGCAACGAATATGAAATGCCATTGTATGTATATAACAGTAATCAAAAATTCATTTGTCTCGTAACTAGATCATGCACAATTATTTAAGTATAGATTACTGTTCGTTTAGTGTACGGAATGCACGGAAAAGTGACGGTTGTCACAATCTCCCCCCGTTAAAAGAATTTTGTCCCAAAATTCAAGCGATGCCATCGGTCGCAGGGGAGTTGTGAATCAAATGTGGTCACTTATGTTCATGTATTTCTGGGTCATGTTATGAATTCTATCATACTCAAGTAAATCAATCATGTCTTTTCTGTTATCTTGTGGACTCTTGGTCCGTAACCTTAATAGGTTTCTATAGTAATTCTTGTCGTTTGTCATTGACATGAATTTTATTTGTGGGAACAACGACTGTTCCTTTAGACGCATAGAATGTGCCGCGATCACTACGGATCTTTCCTAGAAGTTTAATCTTGTGAGCAATGGTTCTGATCCCTATACCATGCCTTCTCTAGGCGAGGCTCTCATTTAAGCCACATTTCTCATCTCAAATTCTTACGATTTCTGCCGCTCATCGGCGTAATCTTTCTGTATTCCTTGGGCTGTCTTGATATGATCACGTATCTGAACGGATCTTGCCTCTAGTTTTTCCTAGACTAACTTGGGCCAGTAGATTGTTTATCTTCGGTCTCCATTCAACATGGCGGGGATCGACTTGTTATGTTCCATCTGAAGCTTCACATGAAGTGGTCTGAACGACGGTGTGATAAGTACTGTTGTAGGAAGACTCCACTAAGGGCAAGTGAGTGTTCCAACTTTTATCATAGTTTATCACACAAGCACATATCGTGTTCATACAGTCTGCATCATCCAGTAGCTTAGTCCATTTATGTCAATATTCAAATTTTTATGATCAACGGTGTGCTGCAACCCTTTGGGATCAGTAAAGATCGGCGTTCTCCTTCAGGTAATGACGTCAAATTTGCAGCGCGCAATTACTATATCTAGCTCAAGTTTTCTTCTTATGATTCCTTAATCAATGTGCTGCGTATGCAATGTGGTGGTCTCGTTGCATCGACGTACAATTGAGACTTTGTCGAGAGGCGTCACATAATTGCAACTCTAGCTCCTTAGTTCTTGGTTGCATGGTTGACATGAATTTCATTCTTATCCACCATGTATCTTAAAGTTCTCACTTCGCGAATTCGAAATCCGATTTTCGTCATCATAGCACATAACTGTTCTTTTCTCTAAGAGTTGCAAGGTAAATTGCAGCTGTTGTTCACGACCTTCCTTGGTCGTTGGCCATATAAGACTGTAGTCAATAAATATAATCGTGATCTATCCAGGTATGGCTTACACGTTCGTTTCATGAGGTCCATGAATATTGTCGATGCATGTGTTAAGCCAAATGGTACGACAAGGAACTCGTAATGCTCGAAGCGAGTCCTAAAGGTCGTTTTAGGAATATTTCCTTCTTGTATTCACAGTGGAGGACATCTTGTCCCAGAGTTGATCTTTGAGTGGTAACTATAACCTGACGATTTGTCTGTTCATGTTATCAGTCCTTGGCAAATGATAGCAATCCTTGCTATCCAATTTTCTGGAGTTTATGCATAATGGAACTGTCAACTTTCTCTGTGGGTCCTTAACTAAGGATGTCATGTCTCTAATTTCCTTTGTCTAGCAGCTCTTGTCGTCATGCCGGAGGCTCATGCTTTGCGGACGAAGCTAGTTGGTAAGGCGTCATCTTGTCACTGGTGCCGCTTCTGGCACGAGGCTCATCTTAATCCTCTCTTGTCACTGCGGAGGGGCGTTCCTAGCAAGTTTTCAGAAAAGGCTTCTGGAACTACTTCCATCACGGGGATGTTCTCAGGCTCTATACTTGGATATCCAATCCATGCTGACTATCATATTATGACTTCGCAAGTCAATGGTAACAGAAGGTTCCGGCCTTCTGAGTCCCTAAATACAATCTTAATTGCCTCGTTTGCTTAAACTAGCCTTCTATATGCCCATTTCTGAAGAATACGAGACGTCTATTTTACTCGAAACTAGGCCAAGAAGTTTCTTAAGTTCTAAGCATGCAAGGTTAAATAGATGCATAAGGTTGGTTAATAGGGAACGTACTCGTAACCGCATCTGGATCCTGGCGTGCTTCACGAGTTTTGGTCGTGACAACCCTTCCTTGCTTGTTTCTTCCCAGGACAATCTTTCCTAAAGTGCCCTGCTTCACCACATCTGTAGCAACCTAGTATTCTCTTATTTCTTTCGTCTGGGTCCTTCGCCCAACAGGCGTCCTTGCTGTGCTCTTCTTTTCCACACTTCCCGCACTTAGGCATCGGACATCGACCTTCATGGTGAAAATTGCATTCCCCACACCTCGGCTTAGTCCCTGTGTAAATTTTACCACCGGCCTTATTTGTGGCTCCATCAGTTTTCCTGCCATGTGGCGGTTTCACTTTCTTTCTTTTGTTTGCTTTAGAGCTTCCATAGCCCACTTGTCTGCCCACTTTTAGGTTCGAAGACTTCCTTTTCTTATTGCTTGATGACTCCACGTGAGTCTCTTTCTTGTTATCCTTAGATTCCGAAAATTTTCCCATGCGTAGAGCTTCTTCAGTAAGAGTGACACTCAAGTCGATAGCCTCTGCAATGGTTGAGGGCTTTGAGGAAGTAACCAAGCTCCTAATTTGAGGTGCAAGTCCCCAAATGAATCGTTCAATCCTTTTGAATTCCGGTTTGACTAAGTAGGGGACGACCCTAGACAAGTCGTGAAATCGCTGGACATATTCAGGAATCTTCGGTCCGTCCATTTCAAATTCCAGAACTCCACCTCAAGCTTCTGGATTTCAGCCCTAGAACAGTATTTCTTATCCATCATTTCCTTGAGCTCGTCCCAGCTCAGTGCGTAAGCAGCATTTGCACCAAGGGTCTGAACCTGAAGGTTCCACCAGGAGAGTGCGCCATCTAAAAACAACCCTGAGATAAAGGTAACCCTCTGCTGGGGTGAACAGTTATTCATTCTTAGTACGGAGTCAGTCTTTTCAGCCTAACGGACAAATGCTATGGCACCTCCTGTGCCATCAAAATTCAGTGGCTTGTAGTCCAGGAATTGTTTATAGGTGCAGCCAGTTGAAGGGTTATTTTCGGTAGTGCCACCGCTGTGTTGAGAGCGGAGGGCTTCATGTCATGCAATTGCCTGAGAGATGCGTTCTTGAAGTTCAGCTTCTGTTCTTGGTAACGTACTGGTGTTTGTGTCTCGTCTGGGCGGCATTCTTTTTCTATCAAAAGTTATGAAGTAGGTTAGACAATCATTCCATAATTGTCTATGAGGTACATAGCACCATAAGCCATCATGTAATCACCCAATATCACATGTATATATATAATTATCATTGTATGAGCGAGGAAACAATTACTGAGCCTTCAGATAGGTTTGGTGACTTGGATTATTGTTTGTAATAATGTATTCGAGGCTACATCACCCTCAGTCGTACAAGTTTCATGATGTGGTAGGGTGAAACGTCACTGAATTTTTCTGAATGTTACTCCTCTTCTCTTGCTTAAATATTGTTTCTCAAATGTCTCGGACACGGGTAGACAGGAAGTAGGCAAGACAGGTTTTCCTACTTTACAAAGTGCTAAAACACTGATCTAGGTATTGTTCTACCTTTTGAAGGTGTGAACACCTAGAGTTTATTTTTTTTTTGCAGTGATCGTTAGCTTGGCTCGCAGAGTCCAGCGGGATTTCCATGCACTACAAATCGTTATTACGTGGGCCCCCGTAATAATAAATTGTCTTGCACAGTTACCCCAAATTTTCTCTCGTCCAAGCAGATGATCAATCAAGGAGGGGACACTACTGTCCTTATACCTCTGTCATGGAAAGGACCATTGCGGTGGTCCACGCGCTAACACTCGTTATCGTTACGCGCGAATTGGCACGATGATTAAATGAAATAGGAATAAAGAGAATTCTTAGTAGTTGGAGGGGCACCTTCAAGATGAATACTTCATCTTCCTTTTCTGGTCAAGTATGTCGTCAGTCTTGCTTCACATAAGCCGTAGGGATCTCGTCCCGTTGATTAAGAATTCGTTTAAGGTTGCCACCTCTGCCTCGTCATCATCACCGTAGTCAGGCCCTTCATGATCGAGAGGGAAGAGCAGTCATCTCCTACAGAAGCAAGCTCAGAATCTTGCCTGGTAATCACTCTAGCTATGAGCTTTGCAATGAACGCGAGGTCGGTAGCTTCATCGTGCGAGTCAAGTATAGTAATAGGAATCGGAGTCGAATGTATCTTGTTCACATTAATAATCATTCCGTACACTTATTTGTATGTATTCATATCAATATTTATTCTGTACACTTATTCGTATGTATGTATCGATAAACAAATATGTTACTTAGCATATACAGGCATTTCGATGCATCATGTTTCATATAACTCTCGTTTTTTTTTGGGGGGGGGGTCATTTTTCTAGTTGTCGATTCATAACAAAAACACTACTTGGTACTCGTTCTCACCCAGAGTGTATTTAAATTTTGGCAAGTCTAACTCGTGTAGACTATGCCTTAGTTGGCACCTTATCTTGAGGGTATTCCCTACTAATGTCCTTGCCTTGTCTCTTTTTGAAAAATGTTTGACTCGTGGATCTTGACGCTTACGTGAATGCAATGAAAACCTTTTTGTAAAATATTTTCGTGAGAGAACTTTAGTGATTGTATTCTAGACTCGAGAAGGATTCCTAGTTCACTACAATCGAAGCTCTGATACCAAACTGTCACACCCTGTCTTTTGCGGAAGCGTATGATGTGTGACTGGTTTAATATCATTGCATTCAATCGTAATAAACAACTACATGATTCAAAACGATGTTCATCCATTCATGAAATTTAAGTATTACAAACATTGTTTATTCAAGTTTTTAAAACACAACCTTCGACTAGGTTACAACCAACAAAAGTGGATGACATCTAAACTTCAAGTTACGACACCTGCATCCAAGATGCATCCTGTTACCTGAAATACATGTAAATTTGGAAAACATCAACAAAAAGTTGAGCGAGTTCATGCGTCTAGTTTGTGTACTGTAATTGTTGTAAATCTTTGAGAGAATCTTTTGTAAACAGGAATGAAAAACGTGTATGAACATGAATGTTTTACAAGAACTTTAAGGCATGTGAGGACATGGGGAGTACTTGTTATGGCTCCTTGTCGGAATACTCGTTCTGATTCCTTGTCTGTGTCGATTACCCTCGACTGTGTCGATTTCCCTCGACTGTGTCGATTAACCTGGACTGGGACTCCGAAGCACTACTAGGTACTAGTTTTGACCATGAGTGGGGTTCGGTCGTACCCGTTAGATCTAACCCTCGTCCCTAATTAATGAATGTTTTAATGGCTTGGTACTAGTTTTCACCAAGACTTTATGGAATTTTTAGTATTTAGTTTATGCTCACATGAACTAGTGTTTCATAGGCATTTCATACCGTTTAATTATTTGTACATGTATTTCACCCCCGAGAGTTATAAAACCAAAAACAGTTAAAGAAAAGGGGGAACATGAACTCACAATTTTGCGTCTTCAGTACTCGTAAATCTCGTCAGCAAATGCGACTACCTACAATGTGCTAGGGTCTATTAGACGAGCAGGCTGTGCCTTGCCTTAGTATTCATGTTTTGAGTTACGTTTTCTTTATGTCTTTACGTCATCCGGAGTTATAATACTTTTCAAGTATTTGTTTTTGTATTTCTTTCCCAAGGATGGGAGTATTTCATACATGTATTCTCGTATTCTTGTATTTGTAGTTTCCAAAATAATATATTTTCACTTAGAAAAAATACATAGACTTGTTTTGTCCAAAAATAATGTATCGCCAAGAGAATATATATTTTTCTTCAAAAAAAATCATATATCTTCTAAATATTCTACGAAAATATATTTTTACTTCCAAAAGTAATATATTTCCGCTTTGTCGAAAATATGATATACGTTGTAATGATAAAAATCGTACTTTTGTTTCTTTTGTGTCCAAAATAATCTTTACCAAAAATATATTGTAACGGTACTTCTCGAAATATTTCGTAAGTTACGTTATTGCATTTGGTTTTACAATATCAAGTGTGTAACTTATATATTTCATTTCATGTAATTTTTGGTATTATTTTGGTGTTTGTAAATTCTTGGTATTTGTAAGTTATATTATTTTCCCTAAAATAATATAACTATCTCACATAATCACACACAATGTCTTAAATGTAAATATATATTCTAAGTACATATTACCCATTTTTATTTGTAAAAACCAACCTCCAATGCTTGTATTTTTGTTACAAAAATCTATGGCAAAGTTTGTATGGAAAATCATAGTTAAAAATACACTTGTAAACACTTGTTTAGAAAATATTTTCTAAGTGTTGGTATTTTTAAAAAATTTTGCCATAGTTTCCCCTAAAAATGGAGGTTTCCATGCTTTCAAGCATATCATTTTCTTTTGTAAAATCATCACCAATCATTCAACACTTACCATATGTCAAAGATATGAAATCTACACTATGTCATTGATGCTTGTGTAGTGTATATATCATTTAGATGTATATTTAAGCCCCTTTTTACACTTTTAGCCAAGTTTTAAATTTATAAAACACGATATTTACTAACACTAAACACACATATGGGCAAGTGCACCCATCGTGGACGTACTATAGTGTTGGTAAGATACCGAGGTCGTCCAAGGACACAAGAGCTTTTAATACCGGTTTATCCTCAACGTCTAATCAAATCAAAAAGTGAGAAAAATGTTTTAAACTAAGAAAAATAAAAACTAACTAAATGCTGAAAAATAAAATAAAATAAAAACAGATAGACAAGATGAAGCACTTGGATCCGACACGTGTGTTAGTATAACCTTTGATTATTTTCGCACTTTTGCACTTGTTTAAGAGATTATCTTAGTTATTGTAGTAGGCCCCTCTTTTGAAGGCGACGTTACCCTCAACCCAGTAGTTTGAGTCAGCAAGGATACAATCCTAAAGGGTCGGATTATTGAAAGATAATGAATTATGTTATTAATGCAAATTGTGGTAGGCCCCGCTTTCGGCGGTGACGTTACCCTCGGCTAAGCAGTCTGAGTCAGCAGGGATACAGTCCTAAATAGCCGGGTTATAGTATTAATAGTAGTTAACTTATGAGGGGGTCAAAGAGTTTGGATCCCCGCCATCCAATACCTATGGGCATTGAAGGAGATCCTACTAAATTTGACCCAGGTCCCAAGCAGGACCTCTAAACGCTGAACAAGGGCAAGACCCTTACCAAACCGTTCCCTTAACCCCCGACCAGGTAGCCAACATACCTCCATATAGACCGTGGAGATATGAATGGTGAAAATCTTTTATTTTATATAGACAGTAAAATAACGCCAAGACACCACGGACAAACGATAAGGAAAGATCACCTTCAACATAAGTAACTAGTTATTAAAGTCATTAATACAAAACCAAATAAAAAGTGCAAAAGATTAAAAATAAAAAGTATTATACTAAACACTTGTCTTCACCAAGTGATGTAAGAGACTTAGGCAAACATGGCCTTGATTGTCAAGAACTCTTACGATCAATCTTGGATCCCAAGACGACTCACACACTCTATGATGGACAATGGATGATGGTGGTGGATGATGGTGTTATGGTGGTGGTGGGTGGTGGATGAAGTGTGAGAGAGGTGGTGTGCCAAGGGATGAGATGGAATGAAACCAAGCACCCCTATTTATAGGCTGAACAGAAGGCTGGGCACGGCCCCGTGTCCGCTGGACACGCCCCCGTGCCCGTCTGACATTCTCTCTCTTCATTAATTGTAATTCGCAATTACAATTAATGCGCCTGCTGTACTTTCACCACGCCCCCGTGCCCGCTGGACACGGCCCCGTGGTGGGCAATGGAAGCTTCTACTGGTTTGTCTTTTCTGCTGCTTCTTGGGCACGGCCCCGTGTTCGCTGGACACGGGGCGTGTTCAGTCTTCTGTTTTCTCTTCTTTGCCTTGGGGGTTGCCGTTGAGGGTCCGGGCAGTCTACTTTTATTCCTTTTCTTGTATTTATGCTAGAATTAGTTGTCTTTTTGCTTCTTTTGTGATTTTGAGCTCATTTCATCCTGAAAATACAAAAGGAAGACAAAAACACTCTTTTTCCAACATTAGTACTTAAAAAGGGTTAGTTTTATGCCTTAATTGATGTGATTTATATGTTGCATTTTACACACATCAGTCATGAACTTGAAACCTTGTAAAAATTTGTAGTAACTTACTAGTGTACTTAGTAAGTTTAGTTATCCTTTAATGTGTGGTTATTTATTTAAAAATATCATTCTTGAACAATTTAGATCTTCACAACTTGTATGAAGATTTTCTAAAAATATTTCTTCTTGTATTTTTCTTGTTAACAATATGTTTCTAGCTTTTATTTAACACTTAAAACATGTTTATTTCCTTTAAACATCATGATCATGTTTCTTGTAATAAACTTTAATTTCTTGAAAATATTATTCTTGAAATGTTATATTTTCAAGTCTTATAACACGTATCACAAATCATCATACACTAAAACAAGTTTATTTTCAAGTTCATGTTTAACATAAAGGATGATCATTACAAATTTCTCAAGATCTATCCTTACACTTGCTAGATCATGTGTTTAATCATCATCTAGCAAGCTTCATATGGTGATCTACACCACAAACACAAGAAATCCTCAAACAAACACAATACATACACTAGAACAACTTGATCTTCATGTTTTAGAGCTTTATGTTCATGTATATGCTTATGTTTCTTTATGATCTTTAGTTTACCAAGTTACTTCATACTTTAACCACTAAAATTGTGAGTAAAAACAAGATCAACGGAACTTACTACTAGCACTATGGCTAGGGAAGAACAAGGTGAATAATGAGTGAATAAAAGCGATCGGGAGAGGACCTTCAAGATCCATTGCTTGCAACCTTCCTAATTAGGCTTGAGACACCTTAGAATCACATTAGAATAAGTTGAAGGAAGCTAGAAAATGTAGGTGTTCTTGTGGTGCTTGGGCCGTGAATCAAGAGAAAAGGGAGAGGAGGTGTTGGTGTTGTGTAAGTATGAGAATGAGAATGGTTTTGGTCTTGTGGTTTATATAAACTTCCATCCAACCATGCTTTACACAAGAGTCATTATGTTCCCACTTTACTAAACAAATCACATAAAATATTGAATAAAATCAAAATGTGGGCCCCATGTAGTAACTGTCCTCTATGGGGGGGGGGTCTTGGTTACATTTCAATGAGAAGTAAATGTTATAGTTAGGATCTAAGTGTTTTAGTTAGGTAATTAAGGTGTTTATATGTTTAGAGGTGTTATAGGATGTTTAGTGCTCATAACTAGATTTGTAACACTAAACACAATGCTTCTAGTAATATTTTAGTGTTCCGGGTAATGTCCGGTTGTTCGGTTCGTTACTGTTCATTACAGTGCTAAGTTGCGCAATTTAGTGTGCTTTCTGTAGTCTTTTATGAGAGTTTCGATTCCCGACACTTAGGAAAGTATTCTGGACCATTATATCATAATTCTGCATTATATTTTGGAGTTCAAATGTTGAAAATAGCTGAATTTTGGTTATTTGCAGAATTATGCACTTTTAGTGTGTTTTAGGCACTTTCCGGCACTTTATCTATCACCTAGAAAAGCAGTTTTGTGGTCCTTACTTCCCTACACACTATACTAGTGTAATATGTCATCTCTGGCTCATACTGGGCCTCATACTATTGTCTGTCTATGTACTGAACTTTGTCAGCAATTTTTTTTGTCCAATAATGGTGCCAATTCTGTTCTGTGCATTATTAGCACTATATCGTGTTACACGTAGCAACGAATATGAAATGCCATTGTATGTATATAACAGTAATCAAAAATTCATTTTTCTCATAACTAGATCATGCACAATTATTTAAGTATAGATTACTGTTCATTTAGTATACGGAATGAACGGAAAAGTGACGGTTGTCACAGTCTCCCCCCGTTAAAAGAATTTTGTCCCGAAATTCAAGCGATGCCATCGGTCGCAGGGGAGTTGTGAATCAAATGTGGTCACTTATGTTCATGTATTTCAGGGTCATGTTATGAATTCTATCATACTCGAGTAAATCAATCATGTCTTTTCTGTTATCTTGTGGACTCTTGGTCTGTAACCTTAATAGGTTTCTATAGTAATTCTTGTCGTTTGTCATTGACGTGAATCTTATTTGTGGGAACAACGACTGTTCCTTGAGTCAAACTCCTTTAGACGCATAGAATGTGCCGCGATCACTACGGATCTTTCCTAGAAGTTTAATCTTGTAAGCAATGGTTCTGATCCCAATATCGGGGATTCAACCTTTCCGTTTTCCAAATCACACCATGCCTTCTCTAGGCGAGGCTCTCATTTAAGCCACAATTCTCGTCTCAAATTCTTACGATTTCTGCCGCTCATCGGTGTAATCTTTCTGTATTCCTCGGGCTGTCTTAATATGATCACGTATCTTAACGGATCTTGCCTCTAGTTTTTCCTAGACTAACTTGGGCCAGTAGATTGTTTATCTTCGGTCTCCGTTCAACATGGCGGGGATCGACTTGTTATGTTCCATCTGAAGCTTCACACGAAGCGGTCTGAACGGCGGTGTGATAAGTACTGTTGTAGGAAGACTCCACTAAGGGCAAGTGAGTGTTCCAACTTTTATCAGAGTTTATCACACAAGCACATATCGTGTTCATACAGTCTGCATCGTCCAGTAGCTTCGTCCATTTATGTCAATATTGAAGTTTTTATGATCAATGATGTGCTGCAACCCTTTGGGATCAGTAAAGATCGTGCAGCGTTCTCCTTCAGGTAATGACGTCAAATTTGCGGCGCACAATTACTGTATCTAGCTCAAGGCTTCTTCTTATGATTCCTTAATCAATGTGCCGCGTATGCAATGTGGTGGTCTCGTTGCATCGACGTACAATTGAGACTTTTTCAAGAGGTGTCACATAATTGCAACTCTAGCTCCTTAGTTCTTGGTTGCATGGTTGACATGAATTTCATTCTTATCCACCATGTATCTTAAAGTTCTCACAATTCGAAATCCGCTTTTCGTCATCATAGCACATAACTGTTCTTTTCTCTTAGAGTTGCAAGGTAAATTGCAGCTGTTGTTCACGACCTTCCTTGGTCGTTGGCCATATAAGACTGTAGTCAATAAATATAATCGTGATCTATCCAGGTATGGCTTACAGGTTCGTTTCATGAGGTCCATGAATATTGTCGATGCATGTGTTAAGCCAAATGGTACGACAAGGAACTCGTAATGCTCGAAGCGAGTCCTAAAGGTCGTTTTAGGAATATTTCCTTCTTGTATTCACAGTGGAGGACATCTTGTCCTAGAGTTGATCTTTGAGTGGTAACTATAACCTGACGATTTGTCTGTTCATGTTATCAGTCCTTGGAAAATGATACCAATCCTTGCTATCCAATTTTCTAGAGTTTATGCAGAATGGAACTGTCAACTTTCTCTATGGGTCCTTAACTAAGGATGTCATGTCTCTAATTTCCTTTGTCTAGCAGCTCTTGTCGTCATGCCGGAGGCTCATGCTTTACGGACGAACCTAGTTGGTAAGGCGTCATCTTGTCACTGGTGCCGCTTCTGGCACGAGGCTCATCTTAATCCTCTCTTTTCACTGCGGAGGGGCATTCCTGGCAAGTTTTCAGAAAAGGCTTCTAGAACTACTTCTATCACGGGGATGTTCTCAGGCTCTATACTTGGATATCCAATCCATGCTGACTATCATATTATGACTTTTTATGCGAGAGTCGAAGCACCAAAGGGAGAATTGGGATTTTTTTGATAGGAGATAAGTTGCAAGTCAATGGTAACAGAAGGTTCCGGCCTTCTGAGTCCCTAAATATAATCCTTAATTGCCACGTTTGCTTAAACTAGCCTTCTATATGCCCATTTCTAAAGAATACGAGACGTCTATTTTACTCGAAACTAGGCCAAGCAGTTTCTTTAGTTCTAAGCATGCAAGGTTAAATAGATGCATAAGGTTGGTTAATAGGGAACGTACTCGTAATCGCATCTGGATCCTGGCGTGCTTCACGAGTTTCGGTCGTGACAACCCTTCCTTGCTTGTTTCTTCCCAGGACAATCTTTCCTAAAGTGCCCTGCTTCACCACATCTGTAGCAACCTGGTATTCTCTTATTTCTTTCGTCTGGGTCCTTCGCCCAACAGGCGTCCTTGCTGTGCCCTTCTTTTCCACACTTCCTGCACTTAGGCCTCAGACATCGACCTTCATGGTGAAAATTGCATTCCCCACACCTCGGCTTAGTCCCTGTGTAAATTTTACCACAGGCCTTATTTGTGGCTCCATCAGTTTTCCTACCATGCGGCGGTTTCACTTTCTTTCTTTTGTTTGCTTTAAAGCTTCCATAGCCCACTTGTGTGCCCACTTTTAGGTTCGAAGACTTCCTTTTCTTATTGCTTGATGACTCCACGTGAGTCTCTTTCTTGTTATCCTCATATTCCGAAAATTTTCCCATGCGTAGAGCTTCTTCAGAAAGTGTGACACTCAAGTCGATAGCCTCTGCAATGGTTGAGGGCTTTGAGGAAGTAACCAAGCTCCTAATTTGAGGTGCAAATCCCCAAATGAATCGTTCAATCCTTTTGAATTCCGGTTTGACTAAGTAGGGGACGACCCTAGACAAGTCGTGAAATCGCTGGACATATTCAGGAATCTTCGGTCCGTCCATTTTCAAATTCCAGAACTCCACCTCAAGCTTCTGGATTTCAGCCCTAGAACAGTATTTCTTATCCATCATTTCCTTGAGCTCGTCCCAGCTCAGTGCGTAAGCAGCATTTGCACCAAGGGTCTGAACCTGAAGGTTCCACCAGGAGAGTGCGCCATCTAAAAACAACCCTGAGATAAAGGTAACCCTCTGCTGGGGTGAACAGTTACTCATTCTTAGTACGGAGTCAGTCTTTTCAGCCTAACGGACAAATGCTATGGCACCTCCTGTGCCATCAAAATTCAGTGGCTTGCAGTCCAGGAATTGTTTATAGGTGCAGCCAGTTGAAGGGTTATTTTCGGTAGTGCCACCGCTGTGTTGAGAGCGGAGGGCTTCATGTCGTGCAATTGCCTGAGAGATGCGTTCTTGAAGTTCAGCTTCTGTTCTTGGTAACATACTGGTGTTTGTGTCTCGTCTGGGCGGCATTCTTTTTCTATCAAAAGTTATGAAGTAGGTTAGACAATCATTCCATAATTGTCTATGAGGTACATAGCACCATAAGCCATCATGTAATCACCCAATATCACATGTATATATATAATTATCATTGTATGAGCGAGGAAACAATTACTGAGCCTTCACATAGGTTTGGTGACTTGGATTATTGTTTGTAATAATGTATTCGAGGCTACATCACCCTTGGTCGTACAAGTTTCATGATGTGGTAGGGTGAAACGTCAGTGAATTTTTCTGAATGTTACTCCTCTTCTCTTGCTTATATATCGTTTCTCAAATGTCTCGGACACGGGTAGACAGGAAGTAGGCAAGACAGGTTTTCCTACTTTACAAAGTGCTAAAACACTGATCCAGGTATTGTTCTACCTTTTGAAGGTGTGAACACCTAGAGTTTATATTTTTTTTTTTTGCAGTGATCGTTAGCTTGGCTCGCAGAGTCCAGCGGGATTTCCATGCACTAAAAGTCGTTATTACGTGGGCCCCCGTAATAATAAATTGTCTTGCACAGTTACCCCAAATTTTCTCTCGTCCAAGCAGATGATCAATCAAGGAGGGGACACTACTGTCCTTATACCTCTGTCATGGAAAGGACCATTGCGGTGGTCCACGCGCTAACACTCGTTATCGTTACGCGCGAATTGGCATGATGATTAAATGAAATAGGAATAAAGAGAATTCTTAGTAGTTGGAGGGGCACCTTCAAGATGAATACTTCATCTTCCTTTTCTGGTCAAGTATGTCGTCAGTCTTGCTTCACATAAGCCGCAGGGATCTCCTCCCGTTGATTAAGAATTCGTTTAAGGTTGCCACCTCTACCTCGTCATCATCACCGTAGTCAGGCCCTTCACGATCGAGAGGGAAGAGCAGTCATCTCCTACGGAAGCAAGCTCAGAATCTTGTCTGGTAATCACTCTAGCTATGAGCTTTGCAATGACCGCGAGGTCGGTAGCTTCATCATGCGAGTCAAGTATAGTAATAGGAGTCAGAGTCGAATGTATCTTGTTCACATTAATAATCATTCCGTACACTTATTTGTATGTATTCATATCAATATTTATTCTGTACACTTATTCGTATGTATGTATCGATAAACAAATATGTTACTTAGCATATACAGGCATTTCGATGCATCATGTTTCATATAACTCTCGTTTTTTTTTGGGGGGGGGGTCATTTTTCTAGTTGTCGATTCACGACAAAAACACTACTTGGTACTCGTTCTCACCCAGAGTGTATTTAAATTTTGGCAAGTCTAACTCGTGTAGACTATGCCTTAGTTGGCACCTTATCTTGAGGGTATTCCCTACTAATGTCCTTGCCTTGTCTCTTTTTGAAAAATGTTTGACTCGTGGATCTTGATGCTTACGTGAATGCAATGAAAACTTTTTTGTAAAATATTTTCGTGAGAGAACTCTAGTGATTGTAGTCTAGACTCGAGAAGGATTCCTGGTTCACTACAATCGAAGCTCTGATACCAAACTGTCACACCCTGTCGTTTGCGGAAGCGTATGATGTGTGACTGGTTTAATATCATTGCATTCAATCGTAATAAACAACTACATGATTCAAAACGATGTTCATCCATTCATGAAATTTAAGTATTACAAACATTGTTTATTCAAGTTTTTAAAACACAACCTTCGACTAGGTTACAACCAACAAAAGTGGATGACATCTAAACTTATAGTTACGACACCTGCATCCAAGATGCATCCTGTTACCTGAAATACATGTAATTTTGGAAAACATCAACAAAAAGTTGAGCGAGTTCATGCGTCTAGTTTGTGTACTGTAATTGTTGTAAATCTTTGAGAGACTCTTTTGTAAACAGGTATGAAAAACGTGTATGAACATGAATGTTTTACAAGAACTTTAAGGCATGTGAGGACATGGGGAGTACTTGTTATGACACCTTGTCGGAATACTCGTTCTGATTCCTTGTCTGTGTCGATTACCCTCGATTGTGTCGATTTCCCTCGACTGTGTCGATTAACCTCGACTGGGACTCCGAAGCACTACTAGGTACTAGTTTTGACCATGAGTGGGGTTCGGTCGTACCCGTTAGATCTAACCCTCGTCCCTAATTAATGAATGTTTTTAATGGCTTGGTACTAGTTTTCACCAAGACTTTATGGCATTTTTAGTATTTAGTTTATGCTCACATGAACTAGTGTTTCATAGGCATTTCATACCGTTTAAGTATTTGTACATGTATTTCACCCCCGAGAGTTATAAAACCAAAAACAGTTAAAGAAAAGGGGGAGCATGAACTCACAGTTTTGCGTCTTCAGTACTCGTAAATCTCGTCAGCAAATGCGACTACCTACAATGTGCTAGGGTCTATTAGACGATCGGGCTGTGCCTTGCCTTAGTATTCATGTTTTGAGTTACATTTTCTTTATGTCTTTACGTCATCCGGAGTTATAATACTTTTCAAGTATTTGTTTTCGTGTTTCTTTCCCAAGGATGGGAGTATTTCATACATGTATTCTCGTATTCTTGTATTTGTAGTTTCCAAAATAATATATTTTCACTTAGAAAAAATTCATAGACTAATTTTGTCCAAAAATAATGTATCACCAAGAAAATATATATTTTTCTTCAAAAAATATCATATATCTTCTAAATATTCTACGAAAATTTATTTTTGCTTCCAAAAGTAATATATTTCCGCTTTGTCGAAAATATGATATACGTTGTAATGATAAAAATCGTACTTTCGTTTCTTTTGTGTCCAAAATAATCTTTACCAAAAATATATTGTAACGGTACTTCTCGGAATATTTCGTAAGTTACGTTATTGCGTTTGGTTTTACAATATCAAGTGTGTAACTTATATATTTCATTTCATGTAATTTTTGGTATTATTTTGGTGTTTGTGAATTCTTGGTATTTGTAAGTTATATTATTTTCCCTAAAATAATATAACTATCTCACAAAATCACACACAATGTTTTAAATGTAAATATATATTCTAAATACATATTTACCAATTTTTATTTGTAAAAACCAACCTCCAATGCTTGTATTTTTGTTACAGAAATCTATGGCAAAGTTTGTATGGAAAATCATAGTTAAAAATACACTTGTAAACACTTGTTTAGAAAATATTTTCTAAGTGTTGGTATTTTTAGAAAATTTTGCCATAGTTTCCCCTAAAAATGGAGGTTTCCGGCACTTTATCTATCACCTAGAAAAGCAGTTTGTGGTCCTTACTTCCCTACACACTATACTAGTGTAATATGTCATCTCTGGCTCATACTGGGCCTCATACTATTGTCTGTCTATGTACTGAACTTTGTCAGCAATTTTTTTGTCCAATAATGGTGTCAATTCTGTTCTGTGTATTATTAGCACTATATCGTGTTGCACGTAGCAACGAATATGAAATGCCATTGTATGTATATAACAGTAATCAAAAGTTCATTTGTCTCGTAACTAGATCATGCACAATTATTTAAATATAGATTACTGTTCATTTAGTGTACGGAATTCACGGAAAAGTGACGGTTGTCACATTTGAGGTGTTCTTGGATGATGGCATCATGGTGTTCATATGAACTTCATGTTTTGGCTTCAATCCACCAAGAACAACTTAGATCTGGACGATTTCCACATAAAGAAACAAAGATCTTGCATAGATCTGAACATATTCGTGGTGAAAATGATTGAAAGATGGTTTTTTAACTTTCTTTTAACTCTTTTACACTCAATGCACTCAAAACCGATAGAATCGGAGCTTGTTCTGATATTCTACTCCTTCTTGTTGAGATGTTGGTTCAAGATCTGGATTCTATCCAAGAGATTACAAATTTCGGGTTAAACATGAAACACCGTCTCGAACAGTTAACTAGTCGGACTAGGGTGATTCTTGTCCGATCGGGTCACTAAGTCTTGACGAGGTTTCTGTTGTTCAGCACGTTATCAAATCGTCTCGATAAAACGACAAACAATCAAAACAACCAAGGAAGAAGACGACCAGGTCATCTGGGACGGATTGCCGTTCGATCGGATTGCCACCCGACCGGACTACCACCCGATCGGATTGTACCTTGGGTCCCACATTTAACTTTTAATTCAACAACTGAGGTTCTAAACATTGAACGGATTACCGTCCGATCGGATTGCCACTCGACCATGTGATGTTTTGACTTCACCACTTAAACAATTTTCAACATGTTCAAAGCTTACAGATTGCCACCCGATCGGATTGCCATCCAATCGAGTGACCGTCCTGCGGTGAACTTGTTCTCAACTTGAGAAGCCTCGCCAATCGGATTGCTGTCTGATCGAACGGCCGTTCGATCCACCGACCTAAAGGGTAGAGATACTTCTCTGTTTTCAAAATATTACAACGAAAACTTCAAAAGACAAGCCATCATACACAAACACATCCACCCCAAACGAGATGACAATCCAATCGAGTGGCCACCCGATCGGGCGACCAACCGAACGGATTGTCATCCGATCGACCGGCCACCCGATCGGATTGCTGTCCGATCCTTTGACACTTTGCTTCGTTTTACGCGCCGCTTATCGTTTATGCTATCATTCTGATCAGGCTAACCTTACTCTCTAGCGCTCCCTTCAATCCATCAATCGCTGTGAGTATACTCGAACCCTTTTTGCTTTACGCACTTTTGGGTGTTACATACGTTACTAATTCTAAATGACACCAATCACACTATGCAATACTTTAACGCTAACCGTTACCGCATGTATTACGTGACTTAATGAATGCTTGTTTGTTATGTTTACACATGGAATGCTGTCTACCTGCCTTAGCAACAATAGTACTATAGTTTGGACTCAACACCTATTCACTCAGGGGTTGTTAAGGACAATTTGTTACATGGCTCACAGTGGTGAGTGTGTATTACAAACTGCCTTAGGCAGTCAACCCGCAGTCATTGGTATCGATAGGTTCATGTCAATAACTAACGTGCTTCATTTTACACTATGTACGTGCTGGTTATGCGTAACGATTTCGAACTCTATTATATCTATTAAACTTGTATGCTCACCTTTACACTATGTGTATTGACTTTTACTTTAACGTATGTGGCAGGTGCTTAAGATGTTTATATGCTTGTCTTGCTGTGAAATCGAGGCTAGGAAAGGTCTAGAAACAAATAAATGAATTGTCTGTATTTGAAATCTGAGTTGTCGGAACAGAACAATTTGACTGGATTTTGTCTGTAATAATTGTATTACTTTTTTTGTCATGGTATGGGACATGATGCTTTAAATAATTGGTAAATATAGTTGTTATGGAAACTTCTGGACAATCTGTTTCGCTCAGTGCCACGCCCCGATGTTTCCGCCATCGGTTGGGGTGTGACACGTAGATCCCTCTAAGATAGAAGTAATCATAAATTGGAAGGTCCCACAATTAGCTACTGAAGTTAGAAGTTTCCTAGGGTTAGTTGGATATTATAGGCGCTTCATACAAGATTTCTCTAAGATAGTTGTTCCATTAACTAAGCTAACCTGTAAAACTATTAAGTTTGAATGGGGACCTAAGCAAGAAGACACCTTTAGGATTTTAAATCAAAGATTAAAAAATGCCCCAATTCTCGCCTTGCCTGACGGAATTGAAGATTTGAAGTCTTCTGCGATGCTTCTAAGTTGGGATTAGGATGTGTGCTAATGCAACGCAAAAAGGTAATTGCGTATGCATCAAGGCAGTTGAAGAAGCACGAAGAAAATTATACGACTCATGATTTAGAATTAGGAGCAATAATTTTTGCCCTTAAAATTTGGAGACATTATCTGTACGGAAGTAAGTTTACTGTCTATACAGATCATAAAAGTTTAAGGTACATATTTGGGCAAAAAGAATTAAACATGAGGCAAAGAAGATGGATGGAAATCCTAAGTGACTACGACTGTGATATTCAATATCACGAAGGAAAGGCAAATGTAGTAGCAGATGCCTTGAGTCGTAAGTATCATGAAAAACAAAGAGGAGTTCGTGCTCTTAGATTAAATCTCCAATTAGATTTAATGGAACAACTGAAGAACGTTCAAGAAATAGCAATCAAGGATGATACTGAAGGAATGAAAGGGAGGATAAAAGAATTAGATTCTATAAGAAAAGGATTTGGGTACCTAAGCAAAGAAATTTAAGAGATAAGATTTTAGAGGAAGCCCATAAATCAAGGTATACCATGCACCCTGATAATAATAAGATGTACCAAGATTTAAGAAGTAACTTCTGGTGGATAGGAATGAAAAAGGACATAGCTAGATATGTTTCTAAGTGTCTAACTTGTTCACAAGTTAAGGTAGAACACCAGAAACCTTCAGGGTTACTCCAACAGTTAGAAATGCCTGTATGGAAATGAGAATTAATAACAATGGACTTTGTTACTAAGTTACCCAAGACCAGGAATGGTAACGATGCAATCTGGGTGATTGTAGATCGATTAACCAAATCAGCTCATTTTCTACCCATGAAGAAAACCTTTAGCATGGAAAGATTAGCAAAATTATACGTAGACGAGGTAGTATCCTTACATGGAGTCCCACTCTCCATTGTGTCGGATAGGGATAGTCGTTTCACTTCGCATTTCTGGACAAGTTTCCAAGAAGCAATGGGGACCCGACTGAATTTAAGTACTGCATACCATCCCCAAACAGATGGGTAAAGTGAAAGGACGATCCAAACCCTGGAAGACATGCTCAAGGCATGTGTAATAGATTTTGGTGGAAACTAGGATGACCACCTACCCTTAATCGAATTCTCCTATAACAATAGTTATCATGCAAGCATCGAGGCAGCCCCATTCGAAGCACTGTATGGACGAAAGTGCCGAACTCCAATTTGCTGGGCAGAAATAGGAGAAGGCCAACTATCCGGTCCCGAAATTGTACAGGAAACTACCGACAAGATAACTCAAATCAAGGGAAGACTAAAAACGGCTCGAGACCGCCAGAAGAGTTATGCGGACAATCGACGTAAGCCATTAGAATTTCAAGTGGGAGACAAGGTACTCTTGAAAGTTTCTCCTTGGAAAGGGGTAGTTCGGTTCGGTAAGAAGGGAAAGCTAAGTCTAAGGTACATAGGACCATTCCAAGTGATCGAGCGGATAGGACCAATTGCCTATCGCTTACAACTACCAGAAGAGCTAGCCGGGGTACATGACGTGTGTCATGTATCTAATCTCAAGAAATGTTTATCTGACGAATCCCTGGTAGTACCTCTTCAAGATATAAAGGTAAATGAAAAGTTAAAATTTGTAGAAAAACCGCTTCAAATAGAAGACAGAAAGGTCAAATTCCTCAAACACACGAGACTGGTGCTAGTCAAAGTAAAATGGGATTCGAAAAGAGGACCAGAGTATACATGGGAACTGGAATCAGAAATGAAGCGAAAGTACCCTTACCTATTTCAGTAAATCTCGAGGACGATATTTTCAATAAGGTGGGGAGGATGTAAGGACCTACACGAAATTGTCCTAAAACACTCCGTAAGTAGAAACTCGGACCCCTAAAACCCTAATCCTTGTGCAAAATCAAGAAATTCAATTTTACTGGTCTGTCGCGGGCCGCGTAAGACTTAAGGAAAGTCTACGCGGGGCGCGACAGCTTGGTGAGTCTCCGGAGAAGCTTTAGGCCACGTTTCAGACACGTGGCAGACCTAGGGTGTGACACGGCAGCCCTAGCCGTAGCTAGGGTGGCCCTCGTGGGCCGCGTAGCTTCTTCTTCATGTTTACGCGGGCCGCAAGAGACTCAATTTTAAGCTATAAATAGGTCGTGCATGGGGCTTTCATCTGTGTTCGTAAAACTTCTTCAAAAACGAAACATTCTGCTTATTTTCCTAGATCAAAGTAGGGAAACGCTGCTACGATTACAGGGTAATAACTCGATCGCTGCTACGATACAATGTCCGATCGATTGAAACCGATCCGATGGATGTTTAAGTGCTGCCCGAGTCTCCTTTTGCTGCTATCTTAGTTGCTGACTAAGATGGTGTTTTTGGTTCTATTGAAATCTCCTTTTGCTGGCAAAAAAACAAGTGATACATGAGCATTCAGTGGAGTCTTCCTTTAAATTCTAATAAAAGAAAGTGAGTGTTGGAATTAGATTAGAATGTGGGTAGATATGAACTAACAAACATCAAATAATGAAAAAACTATACAAGGTGGTAGCTTTTACTAATTCATTTATGATGAGTCTATGTTTATCTCCGAGTAAAAAAGTAATAGCTTATAAGAAACGTCACAATGGTTATATGGGTCCAAGCACCCTCAAATATTTATTTGGTGAACTGGAGTTTCATATTATAACTCATTTTGGCCATCCTTTTATTGATAATATTTATTTGTTTAACTGAACTTATGCTTATCATATTGCATGGTGTACCTATTTCTTACCTAAAACTAATTTAGGTTTATTTACAGGACTACTGAAGAAACACATAACTAATTCTAGAGTTAATTAGTTTGGTTTATGTTTCTACCATAAGGGTTAATCTTCTTATGACTTTCTGAGCTCTTTAATGATTCGATAATCCTGCAAAACAGAACACCATTAGCTCGTTAAGAGGGGAATATGGGGGTTTCCCTCTTAACCAGACTTCAACGTGAGAATAAGTATCTGCTTTGAGGAGATAAGTGTGTGGTAAAGAGTGAGGGCGAAGAGAAGAGAATGGTTTAACTTGTGAATGAAGGGCCCTATTTATAGCCGGAGAGGTGTAAGAGGAGATGGGCTGATGGGCCTTGGGCTGGAAGGCGACAACCTAGAGGATATACTCTTTGTCTCAATGGTGTCGACCGTTAGTGGCTTCTAGAAGTTCTCCGGTGCTGGCACACCATGATTGGAGCCACGTGTCACTGTTTCGGCCTTGTTGTCCCTCTGCCATCAGCAGGTAAGTGGAGATCGTAGGACATGTGCCGCCGCCCCCTGATTGGTGCCACATAGGCGTCCTTATGTACTCTCTGTCTCCTGCATGTCAGACGGTCGTGGAGCACAATTGAGCACAGCCTGGAGGACGCGGATTGACCCTTTTCCTCTGCCACTTGTACCTTGTGTTCTTCTCTGAAGTGGCCCTGCGCTATAGCTCCTGCGCGACCCTTGCTGAGCACGTAACTAGCCCGCGCAGGATTATAGGTGCTGGAGGCTCTTATTCAGAATGCTAAGTGTTGAAATTGATGCTCTTTCTTGTTTAGACCTCGTGCGAGGTCAGTCCTTGTTGAAGTAACACGCGCGAGGCTGAGATTGAACATCTTGCTGAATAAGGAGTATGGTCTCATGCGCGACCTGAAGGAAGGTCTGCGCGGCTTTTTGGGACCATACCCCTTCAAGTCCCCCCAGTCCAGTGCTGCACCATGCGTGAAGTAAGTGGTTGGAGCTCTGGACTTAGAAAAAAGAAGTGTTATTTATGAAAAATGCTTGCTTAGTCTTGGTAGACGGCGCACGTGTAACTGTTTGTCAGTTACTACGGCGCGACTACCGGACTTGGCTGATGATGATTCACTGCATTTGGTTTAGGCGCGCAGGTTCATTGGTTAATTATGAATATTGCGCGGCCTGGGTAACTTCTACATGAAGTTTGTAGTCATTTTGGGCGGGAAAAAACCTCGAATTTTGAATTCTGACAGGTTGGTGAAAATGTCGTTGAAGGCACGTTTGAGTTGACTGCTGACACGGTTATGATGACGTTGTTCCTGACGGTTCGGCTTTCCATCAGGTGAGTGAGGCCCACGCGCGCGTGGTAACCGTCACTCCGAGAATCCTGCCTTACGTGGCGTCTTCTGATTGGTCACGTGCGCTGTGAATCCGACACGTTTACCCATCGCATTAAATGCGATGGGTATATATATCCGATGAGGGGTGAGAGAAGATCACATTCCTTCTTCTGTTGCTATCTTCTCTTTATTTGTCTTCGAATTTCCTTTGAATCTTCAAACCTTTGAAGAACACAGTAGCAGATCTTCCAAGTTGTTGCAGAAGTTCGAAGATCTTCAAGCTTTTCAGAAAATATTTCAAGTTCCTAGTTGAATATCCATGGCTGAAGAGAATCCTCAAGAAGAAAACCCAGGTGAAGAAGGTCCCCTTCATGTCCTAAAGTGGGATCTGGGTTTATTTGAGCAGATTACGAGGGGATTCTGGTTTCCACCGGAGTGGGATGCTTGATACCCCGGCCAGAATCAGACGGCCGCCGATGCACCGCCGGGGTATATTACCCTCTTTGAGGACTTCTTCTTACAGGGCAACTTCTGGTTGCCGGTGACGAACTTCATGGCCCATATACTTCAGTATTATGGGTTTCATATTTCCCAGATGAGTCCACCTGGAATGGTGAGGGTGCGACACTTCGAATTTTTATGTCGGACCCATGATATGGAGCCCACAGTGGAGAAATTCCATGTGTTCTATCAGCTTATCAGGAACATGGGGTTCTATTCCTTCGGTAATCGGGGAGCTTCCAAGAAGATCTTGTTGAATCCACCCAAGAGTTTCCATGACTGGAAACAGAAGTTCTTCTTCATTCGCGAGGAGGTGATGCCGATTGCAATGATCTTTCATGCGCCGGACACGATTGAGAAGGAAGAATTGGCGATTCCGAAGAAAGAAAACTGGTATGTGAAGCTTACTCCCACGCCCAATCGTGTCTTTGGTGAAAATGTTCTGATGGCGGCGCAGATGAGTGATCAATGGCTAGAAGATAGTACTGAAGTGCTAGTGTTGAAGTTTCAAGATAGAGGTTAGTTACTTCTCTGATCATCTTCCTTTTTGTAATTTTCTGCGCTTAAGTTGATAATTTCGATTGTAGAAGCGCATCTTTGGCAAGCTGCTTTCCTCACCTTTGGTGGGTCTATGAGCTCGCGCCTGCTGGAGTCAGGGGAGCCATTTTGGTATGAACGAATCAAAGGAAACTTCTTGTATCCTCCTGCTGGATCTTTCGCCAATCCACCAACTGCAACCGAAGGTGCGCATATACCTAACCCCAGGCCCTTGTGAGCTGTGACTTCTGCTGGGAAAGAGATTCTTTATCTTTCCAGCGAGGAGTCTGTTGGGTCTTCAAATGGGGAGCTAAGTTCCTGGTCTAACATCTTTGCAGGTGTGTTGCGCGACCTTGGGATTGACCCAGAGGAGAAGAAGAAAAAGTCAAAGAAGAAGAAAATCATTACCATCGATGTTGATGTGAGCAGCAAAAAGGGTGGGAGTAGCCGCGCGGCCTCCGGTGCTGCTGATAAAGGTACTCTACGCGTTCGTCAGAGTAACTTGGAAGATTACGTTATTACCAGTGACTCACTTGAAGGTTTGTCACGACTAAGCGAGAAGAAAACCGGCGCCGCTGGTTCAAAGATGTTAGTGCATGCATCTGTCGACTTCGTCTTGTATCGAGTCTTAGATTAGATTGTATAGGTTAGGGCACGTATAACGAGAAAATGTCAAGTTTTATGTTATGAAAATGATGATTTCGCTCGGAATGCTAATTCCGCTTGAAATGTCATTTGGACACATTCGAGCGGAATCACAACGTAGCTATTCCGCTCCAAATGGTTAGTGTTCTTTCGAGCGGAATCATGTCTACTATATATAGTCGTTTAGAGCGAAATCATTGTAACTTTTGCTGAATTCCATACCGAAGTGCTGCCGGTGTGAGGACTGGTTGTATTTGCTGTCAAATCAATATAATCAGTGTTTAAAGTAAATTGCTAGTTGTTACTAAGTCTATTTCTTGTTTTCCGCACCTGAAATAGATCAGAACCTCTCAGAAGGACTCATTCGGGTCAATCGCACGATCCTACAATTGGTATCAGAGCTCAGGAGGAGGAGTTCTGCAGTCTATAGCCGAATTTGATTACATTTTCTTGCTTCTACACCTTCTTTCATCAGTTAAGGAAAATTTAACGGTCAAAATCAGTTCAAATTTTCACAGACTGTATAAAATTGAACATTAACAAACTCTGGAAAGTTTCACAGCTAAAATCGGACTAAAAATGGACAAACTGGAATTGTAGGATCGTGCGATTGACCTGAATGAGTCGTTCAGAGAGGTTCTGATCTATTTCAGGTGCGGAAAACAAGAAATAAACTTAGTAACAGCTAGCAATTTACTTTAAACACTGATTATATTGATTTGACAGCAAATACAATCAGTCCTCACACCGGCAGCACTTCGGTATGGAATTCAGCAAAAGTTACAATGATTTCGCTCTAAACGACTATATATAGTAGACATGATTCCGCTCGAAAGTGTCCAAATGACATTTCAAGCGGAATTAACATTCCGAGCGAAATCAACATTTTCATAACATAAAACTTGACATTTTCTCGTTATACGTGCCTTGACCTATACAATCTAATCTAAGACTCGATACAAGACGAAGTCGACAGATGCATGCACTAACAGAATCCCCCTCAGATGTTGACGAGTCTTACGTGTCGAGTCTTCGCATCTTCAGTCCTGATTAGTCTCTGGGCTTCATTCTCTCTTTCTTCTCTTGTATATCTTCAGACTCCCCCTTGCGATATGCTGGCATTCCTTCAGTTCATCAGCATCATCAGCTTCAGGATCGTTGTCTGGCTTTCACAGGTCCATGATCGTTGCCTGGCTTTCTTCAATTAGAGTCCTCAGGTATCGTAACCTGGCTCTCTAAAACATAAGCTTCTTAGGATCGATCAACCTGGCTAACTTTCACACAGCTTTGATTCCAAGATTGTCACCTGGCTCTCTTCCAGCTCAGGGTCTTTAAATCAACCTCATACTTAACCTGCATAATCTCTACCTCACAGTAAATTTCACACATTTACACAATTCAATATATAGAGGTATGCACTAACTCAGACTCTCCCTCAAAACCAAACAGAAAGATTTTTCTCATATAAATCTGATGAACCAGTTGAAGATTTGATTAAAACACAATCAATTAAAAACAAAACTCCCCCTCAAATTATAGTCATCATGTTTAGCACTCGAAATTTTGAAAATCAGCTTTTCAATACCAGTTGTCGAAAATCTTTTTGAATTTTTCAAAAATTTATGCTAAAACACACTAAAATCTTTTTGGATTTTGAAATAAGAGAAATGTAATACATTAAAGAAATATTTACAGACAATATTTTTGTGAGTTTGTGTAAGAGGATCATATCAGTTTTTGAGACATATCACCAACACCGTTAGGCTTTATTTCATTTTAAGTTCTAAACAATTCACCTAGATTGTCAGGTCCACTTAAATTTTCACACAAAGTTCAACTGTTCCGAGATATGATATTAATGTTTTAAGAACTTTAACTTATTCGTGTGTCCCACTACTTGAATATACTCCCGTATCCAGATCCCAATATTCGGTCTTACAGGTGAGTATACCTAGATGATATCTTTAAAGGGTTAGGTGCGAGGGCCGTGAGAGCTCAGGTCGATACTTCCGTATACGCAGAGAGATGACGGCTTCAACTTTTTGGTGTGTCCCCTTTAGAGGATCTTTTGTTTCAACAGTAATGACTATCAATTTTATTGTTTCATCAATTTGCTGAGGGCTGCGCTTTTTTTAGCATTTGCGGAAAGTATTATACGGGGACTAGGTTAGTATTTCCATACAGCAGAAGTCCCGGGATAATACCCTAGATATCACTGAGCATAAAGACCTAGTATCTCAAAAAGAGGGACCTTTCAAACAAGATTTCGGGGGTTACCCATATATCCAAGAAGTTGTTACCCACAAAATAAGTAAGTTTGAATTTTTAGGTTTATATCTCGTCACAATCTACTAAATGTGCAAAAACCTACTGGCATATCCACAGTGAGATTGTTTATCACATTTTTACATTCCAATTCTTTAGCATGTTGTGACAGTCCACTGATGTACTATCATTTCCTCTTTTATACAACAAAACTCTTTTTACATTTTATAAGGTTTTTGTCTTTTTCAAATTTTCTAATGTTTTTGGGATTTTCTGAACTTTTCTACTCCCCCTAAAATGCAAACACATTAAAGAAAAATTGAAAACAAAACGTACAGAAAATTTGACAACCAACATCGAATCGCCTCAGATCGCCATTCACTTGGCATAAACAATCAGAACTCCCCCTTTCAACAAACTCTTTTCTCATTATGATTTCAAAACACTTATGTTTGTTTTAACCAAAATGATTTTTTCGGAAATTTTGTTTTTACCACTTGTAGGTTTACCATTAGTAGATTCGGGGATATGGTTCATCATCTTGTCTTTCAAACACTTATATACAGATTACATCAAGTTCAAATTAATGACCTTGACGAATCACTTGTGGCACTTGTAAGAACAAAAACAATACCAATTGTAGGAATATCACATCTACATAAACCATTTTACCAACTCGGATGCCGATTCCTGCTTCGCGATTACCCACCTAGAAGCTCCGGCGTAGTCCTTCAACCTGAAAAATTTCAACAATTTCAAAAACTTTTAAACAATCTAATTAAACATGAATGATGCCGATTCCTGATCCACAATTACAAACTTGGGATCTCCGGCATAATCCGATGTTTTAAGGGAAAAGAATTTCCACCCAAGTCTGACCAACCTTGGGTGTTTTTAGCTCTTTTAGCTCTTGCTCAGTCGGGTTAAAAGTTGCCTTTTTAGTTGCGTAAAAATCTTTAACCCCTTTTGCTTTACCATCAAGCATTTTCCCAAAAATCTTCTTAACATTCCCATTGAATGTTTTCTTGACATCAAACTCAGTTTTCTCATAATAAAACTGATATGAGATTTCAACTTTTCCAACTTTCTGTTTAATCTTCTCAAACTTCAGTGATGGAAACTCATCATCATTCACTGAAACCTGTGGCTCTTCTAGCTTTGTGGAACCAGAATCATCGCCAACTTTCTCATCAACCTTCTTGACAATCCACACTTGGTTGTTCTTTGCTTTCCTTTTGTAAAAATTCTTTTTAGAATATTCACCAACCTCATAAGTTGCATTTTCAAAAATTTTGAATTTTTCGGTTGGTGGCTCAACATCAACAACTATCTCTTTCAGTTTTTCAGAAACTCCCTGTTTTGTCTTAGCATTTTTTGGACAGTTCCATGCAATGTGACTAACTTTATTGCACTTGAAACAGGTTCGAGTCTCTTTTCGGTGAAAAACTCCAGTGCCTTTTCTTTTCGTTTCAGCAAGAAACTCCTGGTTCGAGTATCCATAACGGTTTCTTCTGTTCTTCCTCAGCACTCCCACCTGAAACAAATTCTGTTTTTGTTTTAGAATTTTTCTTATTTTTATAATTTCTTGGTGGAATAAAACCTAAACCTTTCTTTTTGTAGCTACCATTATGGTTTGGTTTCTTTTGAAAACCAGAACCAGAATTGTAACCCTTTTTCTTGTTTAAACGTTGTTGAACTCTTGAAGTGTATTTTTTAGGTTTTCTAGTAAGACTTAAATCTTTTATTTCTGAAATATTAATTTATGTCATTTTGAAAACCTTTTTGATCATTTCAAAACGAACACTTCTTATTGGAAACTCTTTGTCAAAATATAGCTTGTCAGAATCATTCAAAGTATATGCTACTTCTAATGTCTCATCATTCAAGTTTGCTTTTGATAACAAAAACACTTTACTATATGCCCGTTTAACCGACGACTTTTGACTGTTGACTGACGAACTTGAACCTCCAGACTCAGACTTTGACTCTGACTCCTCATCAGTATCCAACACCTGATCGACCACCTTTTTAATTAACTCAGACTCATGATCAGTGTCAGACGATGTGTAAGTAACGTCAATGTTTTCTGGTAATTTATCAGTTGTATCGGTTTTTAGCTTTATATTGACTGCCTTTTCAAGTTGCTCCTCGTTTGGTTTTCTAGGAGAATACCCTCCCCAGATCGGAGGCGGACACTTGTTATAGCTAACAGTCGGTTTCTTACCGGTATCTTTCTTCTTTGGCTTGTCCTCTTGGAAAGCTTCCATACCTGCAACAGTTGGATAAATTCTATCAATAAGATAATCAGAACTAGAATAACTCTGCAATAAACGTCTGATTCTCTCATTTTCAATCTTCTCTGTTTCCAACTCTTGCTTCCACTTAGCACTTTCTTCGATATAGAAATTTATAGCTTTCTGTTTCGTCATCATCACAGCATTCATCATTGTCAAAGCATCTTCTCTTTCTGAGTTTGTTTTTTGAAGACCAGTCACTGTTCTGTTCAAAACATCATAAGATTCCTTTACATAATTGAGATTGAACAGTAATTGTTCTTTCTTCTTCTCATACTCAGCTATCATCTCATCTTTTGCTGCACATTCCTTGCACGGTTCTAAACACTTCATGCAAGGCTTGATAACTTCAACAATCTTTTCAACTTCGATTGTTTTCACCACTTCAACCACTTTCTCTGTTTCAGTCACCTTCTCAGCCTCGACAGTCTCCTCAGCAGCAACATTAACTTCTTCATTTTGAACAATCTTATCTTTTTCATCAACAATATCAGTCTTCATTTTCTTTTGTTCTTTTGCAGCTTGTTTCTCTTTCAATTTCTCTAAGCGATCTGCAAAATAAAAATGAAAACTTTCAGGAGAGAGATGTGATTTAGCAATATTAATATGTTTCTCTTCCTCATCGTCACTACTGTCATCAGTCGGTGACTGATCAAACTCAATTGACTTTTCATGATTATCATCCGAAGAACCAGAAACAGATGGTGTTTGATCAAATACAACTTTCTTTTCTGAACTCGCATCATTTTGTGAACTTTCATCTGCACTAAGTGAGCTTTCATCAGATTCAACAGACTCTTCCTCTACATTCTTCAAAGTTTCACCAATAGATTTCATGCACGTGGCAAACATATCTGGTTCTTTCACAATCTTTGCAATGAACGATTTAAATTCTCCCTTTTCATCTACAAACATATCCCAGCTAAAGCCTTCAGGTAGTCTTTCATCATTTTGATTGACTAAACAGACTTTGCTTTCAGGAGATATGTATTCGTTCCAGTTAAAATCCACCATACACGCTCTCTTTGAATCCTCTATTACTTTTCTACCATGAGCCACCTGCGGTTCTTGCTGTTGCTGTTGACCAAGCTGTTGATAAATGGCTTTCCGGTAGTAATCGTCTTTCCCGAATGGATTCTTCACATCACTGGCTTCCCTATTCTTGCACTCTCTCTTGAAATGACCTTTCTCCCTGCATCGAAAACAAATAACTTTAGATTTGTCAAACCCAAAGTAGAAACATGTGCATCAAGAAAGTCATTTCTCCCAGTAATCAGCTTGAACTTTTCAGCACGTCTAACAACACTAGCTTGACACCATTTGATGTCCATCAGTTCCATCTCTTCGGCGTCTATCTGATCGTAATCCTCCTTTGTGAGCATAGGATTTCCGATCCTTCCAGCCACTAAACCTTCATAAGACAGCAACACTGAGCCAAGTAGAGCCATGTGATCTTTTGCAATCTCTTCAGAAAAACTTTGGCCGTCTGGAAGATTCAAAATGATGTTGCACTGGATCACATAACCATTTCCAGTTTTTGTGCTCTGAGAATGAAAACTTGTAGTTGAATCTTTTGGATTAACACTCGGAAATGAAGAGAATCCACTGCTTTTGTTTGAACTTTGATCAGCTTTTTCCGTTGAATCCCCAGCACTAAACGCAGTCTGGATTTTCGGACTTCTCTCGGCTTCCGGAACACTACCTTTGTAGTACATTTTTACATCTTGTTGACCACTTGGACTATTCATCCTCGCGATCTTTTGCTGTTCCAAATCCTGACTTTCAATCTTCTCAATAAACTGAGAAATAGTTAACCCATCATACACCCCAGTGTTTTTCAAGATCATCAAGTATGTTCCCCATTCTTTCTGCGGTAACGCATCAGCTAACTTATCTACCCACTCTTCACGATCTTTTATTATACTAAGCATCGACATAGATCGCACCAAGTGGCAGTATCGTTCAATCAGCTTCTTTGTATCTTCTCCCGGTAAACTACTGAACAGACCAAACTCTTTCTTGAGCAACGCCTTCTTGCTCTTAATCATGTTCTCACTACCCTCAAACTTAACACGTAGAGCATCCCAGATGGACTTTGAAGTTCTATCATGTTGTAGCAACACAAAAATGTCTTCTTTGATGGGTTGTTGAAGTAAACTTATCATCATCTTTTCAGCACGATACATATCTCGTTCTTGATCACTAAACTCAGAAATTGTTTTCACAACTTGCAAATCAGTACGTGGCAAAACATATTTCTTTGGAATACACTCCCATGACCTTAGATGGTTT
Source organism: Helianthus annuus (assembly GCF_002127325.2). Classification (NCBI taxonomy): domain Eukaryota; kingdom Viridiplantae; phylum Streptophyta; class Magnoliopsida; order Asterales; family Asteraceae; genus Helianthus; species Helianthus annuus. The sequence goes on along the minus strand of NC_035448.2, from coordinate 10,203,111 downwards.
GCTTGGACCCAGTTTTCTAATCTGTCTTTCCACCCGTAATACTCTTCGATACTCATTAGTTTCGGGGGCTTTTGTAACGTTCTGGTCTCGTTTTCCAAATTCATATTCTGAGCAATGGAAGCCGGAGTAGTAGGGGATGAAGCGAATGCATTGTAGACAAATGCTTTTTCAAGCGAAATAGTTAACACCACCTCTCGAGCGAAATCACTAATTTGTAGTTTGGGGCGAAATCACAATGCACTCTGGAGCGGAATCAGAAGTTTTGGTTGTCTGGAGCAGAATCAACAAGTATGTTGAAGCGAAATCACCATTTGGCAGCCTGGAGCGGAATCAGTAAGAACTTTGGAGCGGAAACACTCAGAACCTGTACCCTGGAGCGAAGTCAGTCATAAAACTCGAGCGAAATCAGAAACTGTCCAGTTCGAGCGGAATCAGTTCGGGGGTCCATTTTGTCCATTTTTAGTCCGATTTTAACTGTGAAACTTTCCAGGGTTTGTTAATGTTCAATTTTATACAGTCTGTGAAAATTTGAACTGATTTTGACCGTTAAATTTTCCTGAACTGATGAAAGAAGGTGTACAAGCAAGAAAATGTAATCAAATTCGGTTGTAGACTGCAGAAATCCTCCTCCTGAGCTCTGATACCAATTGTAGGATCGTGCAATTGACCCGAATGAGTCGTTCAGAGAGGTTCTGATCTATTTCAGGTGCGGAAAACAAGTAATAGACTTAATAACAGCTATCAATTTACTTTAAACACTGATTATATTGATTTGACAGCAAATACAATCAGTCCTCACACCGGCAGCACTTCGGTATGGAATTCAGCAAAAGTTACAATGATTTCGCTCTAAACGACTATATATAGTAGACATGATTCTGCTCGAAAGAACACTAACCATTTGGAGCGGAATAGCTACGTTGTGATTCCGCTCGAAAGTGTCCAAATGACATTTCAAGCGGAATTAGCATTCCGAGCGAAATCAGCATTTTCATAACATAAAACTTGACATTTTCTCGTTATACATGCCCTGACCTATACAATCTAATCTAAGACTCGATACAAGACGAAGTCGACAGATGCATGCACTAACAGATGCGAAGACTCGACACGTAAGACTCGTCAACATCTGAGGGGGAGTCTTTTAGTGCATGCATCTGTCGACTTCATCTTGTATCGAGTCTTAGATTAGATTGTATAGGTCAGGGCACGTATAACGAGAAAATGTCAAGTTTTATGTTATGAAAATGCTGATTTCGCTCGGAATGCTAATTCCGCTTGAAATGTCATTTGGACACTTTCGAGCGGAATCACAACGTAGCTATTCCGCTCCAAATGGTTAGTGTTCTTTCAAGCGGAATCATGTCTACTATATATAGTCGTTTAGAGCGAAATCATTGTAACTTTTGCTGAATTCCATACCGAAGTCTTGCCAGTGTGAGGACTGATTGTATTTGCTGTCAAATCAATATAATCAGTGTTTAAAGTAAATTGCTAGCTGTTACTAAGTCTATTTCTTGTTTTCCGCACCTAAAATAGATCAGAACCTCTCTGAACGACTTATTCAGGTCAATCGCATGATCCTACAGAAGAGCTCTGGGAGCGCGGGTTCTCGGAACCCTGATGCTGGTACCACTGCGTCCTCTGTCGCGCTTGATGACGAAGAGGAGGAAGAAGAAGAAGAGCCTGTTGAAAAGTTGATAAGTAGGAAAAGAGGTAGAGAGGAGACTACAGCAGGCGCGTATGTGTCGCAGAGGACTGGCGCAACCCCCGTAATCGGAAAACAGAGCAATCTGCGCTCTCTCTATAAATTCTCTCCCGATTAGTTTCTTGATTACCTTGTTTTCTTTGTTGCCCCTTGTTTTTTAACACTTGGTTTCTGCAGAAGCCAAGAAGAAGACCCCTGAAAAGAAGGGTGTTGTGTTTAAAGACCCCCAAGAGCCAGCGACGAAAAAGACCAAGGTTACAATCAAGCCTTTCAAGAATGCTGGGTCAGAGGCTAAGAAGGAGAAAAAGAAGGCTGCTGAGAAGCCTGTTGACAAGGCTACTGAGAAGTAGAAGGAGGGGGAGAAAAATAAGACTTCTGAAAAGCCTGTTGGTGATGATCCCGAGGAGACTGGGGCCGCTGCTACTACTGCTCATGAGAAAGCGTAGGGTCCGGAGGTCGTTCATATTACGGGGCTTGACCAACCCCTTCATGAGAAAAGGAAGGAACCCGAGGTTGTGAGGCCGACCAAGTCTGCGCAGGCTGATGCCCCCGTTCAGACTGTTCAAGTAACTTCTACTACTGGGGGATCAGGTTCTGCAGTTCATAAGGAAAAATCCGCTGCTGCAGGTGGTGCGAGCTCTGGTGGCGCTGGAGGGTCTATGCCGCAATCTCCCGTCGGCCCTAATGATACTGTGGGCGACATTTATTATAAAATTTATTCCGAGGCTCGTGGAGATGCTCCCCACCGAGCTCCATGGGGTTTGAAGCAGAAGGACACTTTCTTGGGGTTCGCTCCTTGCCGTGACTGGTTCTTGAATTCTTTCCCTCTAGGGGAAGTTAACTGGCAAAGGGCACGAACTCATGATGCCTTACACCATTCTTATGTGGTTGGAGAATCCAACACCCGCGCTGCTAACCATCAAATTGTGCGCGAGTGGCGTACGATGGTGAAAGAGCGGGCAGACTAGGAAAAGTATCGTGAGCGCCTGGTGAGGCAAGTTAAAAATTATGAGAAGGCTAAGGCTGCCCTTGCTGAAGAGAAGGCTAAGTTTGAATCTGATAAGAAATCAGAGGAGTGGGGCCGTGAAGGCCTTAGGGGCAAGCTTCGTGCCGCTGAAGATCTATTGGTGAAGGAGCGCGCGGAGTGGAAGAAGATATGTGAAAAAGACAATCAACATATGTATGTCGCGCGCTCTAAAATCACGGACCTTGAGGCATAAGTTGCTGACCTGAAAGGGAGGTTGAGGATGGGCAGACCGATAAGGAATGCGTTGAGGTTTGATCAGTGTTAACCCTTCTTCCCTTTATGTCTTTCCCTCTGCAGGCTGAGTTGAAAGCGCAGGTCTCCAGTAAGGACAAAGACCTGGCGGCTAAGGACGTTGAGATTGCAGAGTTGAAACGTCATTTGCAAGAGCAAACCGACAAAAGTGAGTCCTTGGAAATTGACCTTGAAGCTGAGAGAGGGAATGCTGCTACTGCTGAGGAGGCTAAGCAAAAGGCTGGGGAGGCGCGAGACATGAGTACATCTGCCCTTAACATCACGCAAAACAATTACTCTGAGGCCCAAGGCATCGTTGAGACGCTGGCCGCTGAGGCTGAATGGATGCACGGCAGAGGGGTAGTTCTGGTATGGCTCTCTTTTTAACTTAGTCCTTATTTGTTAGAACTTGTCTTATTCATTACCTTTGCTGTAGATGGCCAACTCTATCCTGAACGCTTCCGAGCTGGATCGAGCTATTGCTTCTCTCATAGATGCCTCACGCGCGGTTGGTCAGTGTGCGCAGCATGTTGAAAAGGCACTAGGACAAGAGTTTGATGTTAGTCACTGCTCAGTGACCGACCAGGCTGATGCTGCATTTACCCACGCTGAAAAGGCCTATGACCATTTATCACTGCCTGTGATGGATTTGGTCGCGAAAGCACTAGAGCATGATGAATGGTGCCAACGGTTAAAGTAGATTATCGACCCTCCAGAGACCGTGGAGCTGTCTGATGAAGAACCAGCCGGTGGTGATGGTGATGGCGATGGCGATGGTGGTCATGACGATGATGATGGTGGTGACGGCTATGAGTAGATAGTGTTGGTAGGCTTTGTGCCTTGTAACTTTCTTTTTAGATGTTAAATGTAACTCATCGCGCAGGCACGCTTTATTTTGAATTGAACCGATGATGTTTTGTTTCTATGTAACTATTTGCGCGGTTCCGCTTGTTGAATACGACGTTTATGTTTGCTTTCCCTTTGTCAAGTTACAATTATTGCATTGTTTTTAGAAATTTCGGTTAAGTTAGCGCGAATAACTGTAATTGTGGCTCTTGTGTGAGTGTAACTGCCCGGTCTCGCGCTATGTTCGCGGAGGACCTTGGAGGCATAACTCAAGAGCTCGTAATTTACTGAAGTGTTTTCGTGCTAATCAAAAGTTTAACATGCATTTGTAACATAGAAGTCATTATGATAAAAGAAAACATAAGGCATATGCTTTCATTAAGTAAGAAACAGGCGCTTAGGCCAACATACATGTAACACCCCGAAAATCCATGTCCAATAATATATCGACACGTGTCATGAGCTTCAAACGTGTAAAGAATTGAGACTAAAGTTGACAAACAAAGAACTACGTGTGAAAAAGGATTCAAAGTGTCAACAATGGATAAATGTACCTTTATATAGCCCTACACGATGTTTATACCCTTAAACGAATGAATCGTGGATCATACGAAGCTAATTGTTAAAGAAAGTGAGAAATTACAAACTACAGGGGTTAAATGTGTCAACATGTTTAAAGTATACCTCTAAATGACCTTTTAGCAAACCCGAAGCTTTGTAATGATTAATTATACTCACGAGAATAAGTGATAAAAATTTCACAAGGTTTCGATAAAGTATGAGAAAGTTATGACAATATTCGTATACGAGGGGTTAAAAGCGTCAACGTTGATATCTAGGGCCTTACGGGTGATCACAAAGTTAACCGAGGACTTAACGAAGTTTGGTTAAGTCTTAAGGTCCTTAAAAATCAAGTTAGAGGGCTGAAAATGCAAATTTGGAACTTAAAACCACGTTTAAAAAGGACCAGGGGCTGAATTGCAATTGATGAAACTTGTTTGGCCTGTTCTGCACATCCATACCGGCCGCGTAAGGTCCTTATGGATCCTTACGTGGGCCGCGTGAGCACTACAGCGACAGAAAATCACAGGCAGCTGCCTGTTAAAGCTGTTAACCGACTTAAAAGCTTGTTTTTATATACCAGGGACTCCTCCACTGGTATTTCATGCATTAGGCACAGATGGGACCATCTTGTAACACTTGTAGACTATGTTGGCATCATCTCATGCATTCTAAGTTGGTATATATAGAGCATTGTTGCAACATTTAGGACTTGCTCACTTCATTCTCATTCAAGGCATATTTCTGGAGCTTCTCTGATCAGCAACAAGCTTTCTTAGGATCCATAATCGTGCTTAGGACTTTTGTAAGTGTCCTTAACCTTCCTTAATTCGGTTTTACTTAGTTAATTAGCTTAAAGTCAAACCGTTGTAATTAAGGTTTGACTTCGAGATTAATCATAATTTGCCCAGTCAAATCTCGAATTGAAAGTACATATGAGTTGGTAATTATGTGGGTAATAAACCCTTAAAAGGGTACTCTCTAATTCCCAATCTAAGTAGGTCAAATGTCGGGTTAAAGTTAATCTTAAAAAGTCAACAGAAAGCTTATTTTCAAATTAACACATAATTAGCAATGTAGAAGCCATGCAACCAGTTTTATCATTAATATAACTTGGTAATTAATGTAAGAACATGTCTAAACATGTTCAACCCGACAATTTTCAGTTTAGGCTCGGTTCGGAACCGAAAGTCGCATAATTTGACTTCTACTTTGACTTTCAGTTCTGACCCGTTTGAGCATAGTTTAGAAATGCCTTAGAGCCTTATTAGGACCAGGTTTCATGTTAGTATAACCCTCTGTGATTATACAACTTGGTTCATTAGTTATCCGATTCATATGCATGTTTCCGTTAAATGCTTAAATGTTGACTATTATGCCCTTTTTACCTTAAAACATGATTTTTGAAAAAGTAAAAGAATAGAAACCTTCATTACAAATTTATAGACCCGTCCCTAAAATTTGACATTAGTTTGAGGCCTAGATTAGGAGTTATGCTCATTAGCGTAAATGAAAAACTTTTTATTAATTAAATGGCGTAAATAACATATAGCCTATCTAAACCCAATTTTTGATATCAAACTTTTTACCCACTAATGTAAAATAATATTTTGGGATTTTTGAAAATTTTTATTTCTTTTTAGGCTGAGCATAACATAGAGTTATACCTTTGATTCGGTTATTGTCGGTTTTGCCCTTTTGGCCTATAAAATGAGTTTTACAAATCATTTTGATACCAAAACCTTTTGCTACTAATTTTATATGATAAATAAAGTATTTTAAGCTTTCTTGAATAATGAAAATATCAACTTTTCTTATAAAACCCGGAAATAGCTTAAAATCGCCGTTTTAAGTGTTTTTAACGCATAGGATGTATTAAAACTATTTTAAACATATAAGGTTTGATGTCTACTGATATTTTTAGTAAATTTTTATATTTTAACAGTATGCAAAAGTTTTAAACTCAGATTTCCAGAATTGACCTTTTTAGCCTATGTCAAATTACCAAAATGCCCCTACGGTGCATAGTTTAGTTATAAATGATAAATTTCACATATATGTAATGCCTTACTGTTATAACTTATTAAATTAAGTATTTTTACTGATTACATCAGACCTATAACTCAGTTTGATATTTTAACTCTTTTATAACCTTTAAAATGACCAAAATGCCCTTACGGGGCATAGTTTGAGTTTAAAATCATTTTAGGCATAATAGAAGATATCTTACTGATGTCACAATATATTTAAGGCATATTAACTTAGGAAACATATATATGACTCTTATGATTACCCGTTACGCATATTTCGCGTTCGGTTCGGTTTATGTGACTAGTTTGCATAAATTGACCGAAACGGGTCAAACCTTATCATTTTTATCTCAAAATCCAGAATGTGTTTAGTTTACCCATATTATACAAGTCTTCAAACTTGTCGGATCTAAATCACATTCTATTCCGGTTTTCGCTTCATCATGCGTTTTAAACTATATCTTCCTTTAAAAACTAACTGGTCTAAGTTTAGGCTTGATTAAAGACCCGTTAGGAATCTAATAGGTTATCATAAACCTTCGTTCCAGAATAGGAGACCCGGTAAAAGCTACGTGCACTTGCTGTTTGTGATTATTACTTGCAAAGGTAAATACTTTTAACTTATTTTCCCTTATACGGGCTTGGGGTACGGCATTGATTTTTTATCGTATGAAGGTTAATTTATTGAAATGACCCGTTTAAATTGTTTTGTTTGCTTAAAGCCTTTGGGGGGGTTAATGACCATGTCCCGGATATCCTTGGCATCATTCACAGAAATGGCCACGACCTTAGCATGGGGTGTAGGCGTACACTTGACAGTGCATTTATAAATAAAAAGATATAACCGCCGGTTTCGAGAATAACTCGTCGTGGGACTATATCATGTGGTGTGTCAATTAATCTTTAACCCAGTGTTCAGCCCGGGCTACTGAACGTATAAGAAACATGTAATTCTTTTACAATTTTATATATAAATAATTATCCCAAGTTATAAAATCTTTTGCGCCGTGTGCATTCAAATCAATTTCTTAAACATTTTCAAAATGAGTCAGTTAAATTGTATTTATCAGTGTAAACTGACGTATTTTCCCAAAAAGGCTAAGTGCAGGTACTAATCGGAATAAGCTGGTCTCCCTAGCATCAAATAAAAGTCTCGCAAGCTTAGATGCCAATAAAGTCTGTTGAACAAAGTTTCCTTTTTATTTGATCCGCCTGTGGATCTTTTTCAGCCATATTGTGATACTTAATATTACACTTTTATTCGGTTGAAATAGATCTATCTTTTGCTTCCGTTGTGCATTTAAATTTGTGTTGTTTGACTATGATGATATCAACTACGTCACGATACTCCCCACCGGGCCCACCGGTAATACGTGGAAATATCGGGGTGTGACAGGTTGGTATCAGAGCCAACACTGAGTGAATTAAACACTAGCCTTTTGTGTTTAATCTCAGTTACACAATTGCACATTCCTCGATTTCCAAGTCTAGACAAAGAACATAGGACAAATTTTGTTTTGTTTTATTTTGTCTTTTATTTTATATATATCCTTGTTGTTATCTTTGTTTATGTTGATAGGTTTAATCATGCCGCCGAGGTTTAGAAGGGGAAGCGGCAAGGCTCCCGTCACTGGGCATGACCACGAAGTCGGGCCCTCACATAGAAGAACCTCGTCGATTACAATGAGCACCAGTCCGCAGGAGCACTGGAGGACGTACATTGAGCCACCGCAGGTTCACCCAGTATGATTGGGTGTTTACACCTTCTTACCACTCCTCGCCCCACCAGCAGCAGCAGTAGGATCCTTCTGAGGATTCTGGCTTTGTGGCAGTTACTCCACCGCCACCACCACCAGTGCAGCAGTCGCCTCTGGAGCCACCGAGGCGACGAAGATCAAACGCACGGATGTCCGTGCGAGGAGGAGTGCGTATCAGCACCCCTCAACCATCAAGTGGCAGCCACTACCCGCCACTCCAAGAAGAACCGCAGATGGGGGGGGCCTTCAAACCCCGTCTCGGAAGTAGACTCTGCGCCTGCCGCGCCACCATTGGGCTTTGGTAACCCAATTCCTGCATACGCCGGTTCAGCGGCGTACAACCCATTTGAGCAGCCGGCCCACACCAACTACAACTATGCTGAGGTCGACCCATACCAAGCAGCGTGGGACTACAACGCTCTCCATCCTGAAGGGCCCTATGGAGGTCCTTGGACTATTGGGTACCCACCTTATGTGTACCAGCACCCGCCACCTCCTCAACCTCTGCATCAGCAGCCGCCGCAGCCGCAACTGTCCCGCCGGAATGCCAACAAGAGGTTCTTGAAAGGTTGAACCAGGTTGAGCGGGAGGTTCAAAGAGATCGCAGGGAACGTCAAGGCTTCTTCAAAGGTTTGGCAAGCCTAATCAAGGGGAAGTCCAAGAGAGGGGATTTTTGAAAATCCTTGTTTATTTTAATTTATTGTAATCATGTCCCTGCGTGGACATTTGTTTCTGTACTCAGCCCCTGTGTGGGCTTGTCTTTTGTATTCTGTCCCTGCGTGGGCATGTCTTTCTGTTGACCCCTGCATGGGTATGTTTGTTTGTTTAAGCCCCTGCGTGGGCATGTTATTTCTTTAGAAGTCCCGTTTAGGGCAGAATTGTACTTGTTTAAAATTTTTAATGGAATGGTTAGTTTGAATTTTCATTTTATTTATTACATGCATAAATATAAAATATGAAATAAATGAAAATAACATTCCTATTTAAGATCTATCATTATAATAAAATGACAAAATCTAAAAAGGAGAAGACCTAACCACGTGTCATCTTAAGACAGGGCCAAGATGGTAGTTCCACAATTAGATTCAGATCCCTAATAAGATCTCAATTTAGGATTATTCTACATTAAATACTAAAAAGAATCTTAAAGGTAAAACCTAGTCTGTATGTCGTTGCAGACATGGCCAAGATGGTAAAACCTATTCAAAAGATTCAATCCTTGTTAACATCTGAAAACATGTTAACATTCTTGGCAAAATGTGATTCGATAAAATCACATAAGTCATCTTTAATTTGGATTATTCCAACTCCCTCCTTATTTATATAATCATCCCTTAAGGATGAAGTGCCTACGGGCTATAATTAACGTCCTATGGGACTAAAGACAGTAGTAGCCTACAACTTCCTGTCAAGAAAAGGTAATGAACTTTGATTCAAACCTTAATACCTCGATTTTGTAAAATCCTGGTTTATAAATTAAATATGTCTACGTGACTAGGCTTTTTGTGCTATTATTACATTGTAATTAAGGATTGTAATAAAGATCCTGAATATATAAATACTTAAAAAATTAACCAGAATGGTTATTAAAAACCATGGTTAATAAATCATAAAATACTGTAAAAGCTTCTAAATAAACCTTGTCAATTATTTTCTTATATGTAGCAATTAAAGCTACATGGCTAGGTCGGAAGAGGTAAACAGTCATCCGGTGGAAAACCATGAAAATACTAAGATACATGTGACCGGTGCGGAACTGCAAGCATTAATAGATAATGTTGTTACAAAAGCTACGGAGCGGCAGTTTAATGAATCTAGCGGGACTCGAAGCAGGTTCCTATCTGCACCACACTCTAAACCTAGAACTCAATCTGAGGCACACAGTAAGCCACCCTCTTCACAACAGGGACCCAAGAAAGAGGATGTTCAACATTCCTCAAACCAGCACAGTGTTCCGTCCAAAAGATAGTATTTAATAATGAACCACCTGCCAAGTCTTGTACTTATAAATACTTTGTTTCTTGCAAACCCCGGGATTTCAATGGGGAAAAAGGGGCAGTGGATTGCATGACATGGTTGGATGAGATGGACACTGTGGTAGATATCAGTGGTTGCGCTGATAAGGATGTTGTAAAGTTTGTATCGCAGTCATTCAAGGTTGAGGCACTAGCTTGGTGGAGGTCGTTGATCCAAGCTACCGGAAAAATCCCATTGTATAATCTGTCATGGGATTAGTTTGTGGCGTTGATTAAGGAGAATTACTGCCCTCAGCATGAGGTTGAAAAGATTGAGTCTGATTTCTTATCGTTGGTTATGAAAAACTTGGATTGCCAAGCCTACCTTACAAGCTTCAACACGATGTCAAGGTTGGTTCCTTATCTTGTGACACCAGAACCTAAGCGGATAGCTCGGTTCATTGGGGGTTTAGCCGCAGAAATCAAGGCAAGTGTGAAGGCCTCAAGACCGGCTACTTACTGGTCTGCAGCTGATATATCATTGTCTCTTACTCTGGACGCGGTCAGGCAGAGATCGCTGAGAAACACTGATGCTGAGAAAAGGAAGCGTGAGGATGACAACTCACGGCGTTTGGATAAGAAACATAAGGGAAATAATGACCACAAAAAGAGTTCTGGATCTAAGAAAGATGGTCATCAGTCAGGTGATAAACCCAACTGTAAAATCTGTAAGAAGCACCATTTCGGGAAGTGCAGACATGAGTCGAAATCCCAGTCACAGCCCAGGGCATGTGGGATTTGTAAATCTTCTGAGCACAAGACTCTAGACTGCAAGAAGATAAAGGACGCAACGTGCTACAACTGCAACGAGAAAGGGCGCATTAAGTCCAATTGCCAAAAGTTTGCGAAAAAGGCTGAGGAGGGGAAGAAGACCAATGCTGGGGTCTTCCAGATGAACGCACAGGAGGCGATTCAGAACGACAATGTGATAACAGGTACCTTACTCATAAATGATGTTTATGCAAGAGTGTTATTTGATTCAGGTGCTGATAAGTCATTCGTGGACAATAAGTTTTGTAAATTGTTGAAATTGCCTGTTAAAACCTTAAGCGTGAAGTATGAGGTTGAATTAGCCGATGGAACCATAGAAACCGCATCAACTGTGTTAGATGGATGTGTTATATCCATTAGGAACCACTCTTTTCCATTGTCCTTACTTCCTTTGAAGTTAGCCGGTTTTGACATAGTTATAGGCATGGACTGGTTATCTCATAACCAGGCCCAGATCGTTTGCAACAAGAAGCAAGTGGTGATCAAGACTCTGTCTGGTGAGCCACTTACCATTCAGGGAGATACCCAGTATGGACTGCCTGAGCAAGTGGCTATGCTCAAGGCATCTAGATGCTTGAAGAAGGGTTGTGTCATTTATATGGCACAGGTAACTATTGATGAGCAGAAGCCCAAGATTGAAGATATTCCCGTCATTTTTGAATACCCAGAAGTTTTCCCCGAAGAACTACCTGGTTTACCACCAGATAGGCAAGTAGAATTCGGAATTGACATCATCCCTGGAGTAGCACCTGTTACGAGAGCGCCTTATAGGTTGGCACCAACAGAGATGAAGGAATTGAGGACACAACTAGATGATTTGCTAGCCAAAGGTTTTATTAGACCTAGTTCGTCTCCTCAGGGAGCGCCAATCCTGTTTGTCAAGAAGAAAGATGGATCAATGCCTCTATGCATCGATTACCGTGAGCTTAATAAGGTCACTATCAAGAATAGGTATCCTTTGCCCAGGATCGACGATCTGTTTGATCAATTACAAGGGGCAAGCTACTTCTCTAAGCTCGATTTGAGGTCAGGCTATCATCAACTAAAGGTCAAAGATGAAGACGCACACAAGACTGCATTTAGGACTCGCTATGGTCATTACGAGTTCCTAGTGATGCCTTTTGGGCTCACTAATGCACCTGCCGCGTTCATGGATCTCATGAATCGCGTCTACAAGCCTTACTTGGATAAATTTGTCATCGTCTTCATCGATGACATTCTCATTTACTCGAAGAGTCAAGCTGACCACGAGAAGCATCTACGTTGCATTCTGAAACTGCTTCGTCAAGAGAAGCTCTATGCCAAGTTTTCGAAGTGTGAATTCTGGCTTTGTGAAGTCCAATTCTTTGGACACGTTGTTAGTGAGCATGGTATCCAAGTGGATCCCGCTAAGATTGAAGCTATTATGAACTGGCAAGAGTCGAAGACGCCAGATTCGCAGCTTTCTAGGATTGGCAGGATACTATCGACGATTATTGAAAACTTCTCAAGAATTGCAGCACCCCTGACTTTACTCACCCGCAAGAATAGCAAGTTTGACTGGGGGCCTAAGCAGCAAGAATCTTTCGATATTCTGAAGCAGAAGTTGAGCAACGCTCCAGTATTGATGTTGCCAGATGGAATTGATGAATTTGTGGTATATTGTGATGCATCACACACCGGAATGGGATGTGTGCTTATGCAGAAAGGCAAAGTTATTGCCTATGCTTCACGTCAGTTAAAGGGGCACGAGAAGAATTACACCACCCATGATTTGGAATTGGGTGCCGTTGTATTTGCACTAAAACTGTGGAGGCATTATTTGTATGGAACTAAGTGTGTGATCTATTCTGATCACAAGAGCCTTCAGCATTTTTTTAATCAGAAGGATTTAAACATGAGGTAGCGACGTTGGATGGAAACTTTGAATGATTATGACTGTGAGATAAGATACCATCCATGCAAGGCGAATGTAGTCGCCGATGCCTTAAGTAGGAAGGAGAGAGTGAAGCCTATAAGAATCAATGCCAAGAGCATTGAATTAATGAATAGTTTGAATGAAAGGTTGTTAGCTGCGCAGAAGGAAGCTGTGCTAGAAGCTAACTATCCTGATGAAAAGCTAGGAGTAACTGAAGAGCAGTTATCCTATGGCAAGGACGGAATTCTAAGATTAAATGGACGGATATGGGTTCTTGTTTATGGAGGACTTCGGGATGTTATCCTCCAGCAAGCCCACAGTTCTAAATAATCCGTTCATCCTGGAGCTGATAAGATGTACCAGGATTTGAAGGCAAACTATTGGTGGATAGGCTTGAAGAAGTCTAGAGCTACCTATGTAGCCAAATGTTTGACGTGCGCACAAGTTAAAGCTGAACACCAAAAGCCGTCAGGTTTGCTACAACTTCCTGAACTACCCACCTGGAAGTGGGAGATGGTGACAATGGATTTTATCACCAAGTTGCCAAAGACAAAGAAAGGAAATGATTCTATATGGGTCATAGTTGATAGACTGACTAAGTCAGCACATTTCCTACCCATTAAGGAGACTCATAGCTCCGACATATTAGCCCAGTTGTACGTTGATAAGATTGTATCTCTTCATGGCGTACTAGTGTCTATTATCTCTGACAGAGATACTAGATACACATCACATTTTTGGAAAAGTTTCCAACAATCTTTGGGCACGTGCTTAAATTTTAATACGGCTTACCATCCTCAGACGGACGGACAGAGTGAGCATACAATTCAAACGTTGGAAGACATGCTTCGTGCATGTGTGATTGACTTAGGTGGTAGTTGGGATAACCACCTGCCATTGATCGAGTTCTCCTATAACAATAGCTATCATACAAGCATTCAGGCTGCGCCTTTTGAGGCATTATATGGTAGGAAATGTAGAACGCCTATTTGTTGGGCAGAAGTAGGAGAAGCTCAGTTATCAGGACCTGATATAGTCCTTGAAACGATGGACAAGATTGTCCAGATCCGTGATCGCCTGAAAGCTGCCAGGGACAGGCAGAAAAGTTATGCTGATAAAAGGCGAAAACCTCTAAAGTTTGAGGTTGGCGATAAAGTTTTGCTTAAAGTATCACCCTGGAAAGGAGTGATGTGATTTGGAAAGAAAGGTAAGTTAAGCCCAAGGTACATATGACCATTCGAGATCATCGAATGTGTAGGAACAATGGCTTATAAGTTAAACTTACCTGAAGAGCTCAGTGGTATTCACAATGTATTTCACATCTGCAATTTAAAGAAATGTCTAGCTGATGAATTGCTAGTCATGCCACATACAGATGTGCATATAGATGAGAGCTTGAAATTTGTGGAAAAACCCTTGTCGATTGAGGATTGACAGGTAAAGAAGCTTCGAAGGAAGCATGTGCCAATTGTAAAGGTTAAATGGGATGCCCGCAGAGGTCCCGAGTACACGTGGGAGGTAGAGTCCACAATGAAAGAAAAGTACCCTCACTTATTTTAGTAAATCTCAAGGTCGAGATTTCTTTTAAGGGGGTGGGGATGTAACACCCCGAAAATTCATGTCCAATAATATATCGACACATGTCATGAGCTTTAAATGTGTAAAGAATTGATTTAGAAGGACTAAAGTTGACAAACAACGAATCTATGTGTGAAAAAGGATTCAAAGTGTCAACAATGGATAAATGTACCTTTATATAGCTCTACACGATGTTTATACCCTTAAACGAATGAATCATGGATCATACGAAGCTAATTGTGAAAGAAAGTGAGAAATTACAAACTACAGGGGTTAAATGTGTCAACATGTTTAAATTATACCTCTGAGTGACCTTTTAGCAAACCCAAAGCTTTGTAAAGATTAATTATACTCACAAGAATAAGTGATAAAAATTTCACAAGGTTTCGATAAAGTATGAGAAAGTTATGACAATATTCGTATACGAGGGGTTAAAAGCATCAACGTTGAAATCTAGGGCCTTAAGGGTGATCACAAAGTTAAACGAGGACTTAACGAAGTTTGGTTAAGTCTTAAGGTCCTTAAAAATCAAGTTAGAGGGCTGAAACTGCAAATTTGGAACCTAAAACCACGTTTAAAAAGGACCAGGAGCTGAATTGCAATTGATGAAACTTGTTTGGCCTGTTCTGCACATCCATACCGGCCGCGTAAGGTCCTTATGGATCCTTACGCGGGCCGCGTGAGCACTACAGTGACAGAAAATCACAGGCAGTTGCCTGTTAAAGCTGTTAACCAACTTAAAAGCTTGTTTTTATATACCAGGGACTCCTCCACTGGTATTTCATGCATTAGGGACAGATGGGACCATCTTGTAACACTTGTAGACTATGTTGGCATCATCTCATGCATTCTAAGTTGGTATATATAGAGCATTGTTACAACACTTGGGACTTGCTCACTTCATTCTCATTCAAGGCATATTTCTGGAGCTTCTCTGATCAGCAACAAGCTTTCTTAGGATCCATAATCGTGCTTAGGACTTTTGTAAGTGTCCTTAACCTTCCTTAATTCAGTTTTACTTAATTAATTAGCTTAAAGTCAAACCGTCGTAATTAAGGTTTGACTTCGAGATTAATCATAATTTGTCCAGTCAAATCTCGAATTGAAAGAACCTATGAGTTGGTAATTATGTGGGTAATAAACCCTTAAAAGGGTACTCTCCAATTCCCACTCTAAGTAGGTCAAATGTCGGGTCAAAGTTAAACTTAAAAAGTCAACATAAAGCTTATTTTCAAATTAAAACATAATTAGCAATGTAGAAGCCATGCAACCTGTTTTATCATTAATATAACTTGGTAATTAATGTAAAAACATGTCTAAACATGTTTAACCCGACAATTTTCAGTTTAGGCTCGGTTCGGAACCGAAAGTCGCATAATTTGACTTCTGCTTTGACTTTCAGTTCTAACCCATTTGAGCATAGTTTAGAAATGCCTTAGAGCCTTATTAGGACCAGGTTTCATGTTAGTATAACCCTCTGTGATTATACAACTTGGTTCATTAGTTATCCGATTCATATGCATGTTTCCGTTAAATGCTTAAATGTTGACTATTATGCCCTTTTTACCTTAAAACGTGATTTTTGAAAAAGTAAAAGAACAGAAACCTTCATTACTGATTTATAGACTCGTCCCTAAAATTTGACATCAATTTGAGGTCTAGATTAGGAGTTATGCTTATTAGCGTAAATGAAAAACTTTTTATTAATTAAATGGCGTAAATAGCATATAGCCTATCTAAACCCAATTTTTGATATCAAACTTTTTACCCACTGATGTAAAATAATATTTTGGTATTTTTGAAGATTTTTATTTATTTTTAGGCTGAGCATAACATAGAGTTATACCTTTGATTCGGTTATTGTCGGTTTTGCCCTTTTGGCCTATAAAATGAGTTTTACAAATCATTTTGATACCAAACCTTTTGCTACTAATTTTATATGATAAATAAAGTATATTAAGCTTTCCGGAATAATAAAAATATCAGCTTTCCTTATAAAACCCGGAAATAGCTTAAAATCGCCTTTTTAAGCGTTTTTAACGCATATTGTGTATTAAAACTATTTTAAACATATAAGGTTTGATGCCTACTGATATTTTCAGTAAATTTTTATATTTTAACAGTATGCAAAATTTTTAAACTCAGATTTCCAGAATTGACCTTTTAGCCTATGTGAAATTACCAAAATGCCCCTACGGTGCATAGTTTAGTTATAAATGATAAATTTCACATATATGCAATACCTTACTGTTATAACTTATTAAATTAAGTATGTTTACTAAATACATCAGACCTGTAACTCAGTATGATATTTAAACTCTTTTATAACCTTTAAAATGACCAAAATGCCCCTACGGGGCATAGTTTGAGTTTAAAATCATTTTGGGCATAATAGAAGATATCTTACTGATTTCACAACATATTTAAGGCATATTAACTTAGGAAACCTGTATATGACTCTTATGATTACCCGTTACGCATATTTCGCGTTCGGTTCGGTTTATGTGACTAGTTTGCATAAATTGACCGAAACGGGTCAAACCTTATCATTTTTGTCTCAAAATCCAGAATGTGTTTAGTTTACCCATATTATACAAGTCTTCAAACTTGTCGGGTCTAAATCACATTCTATTCTGGTTTTCGCTTCATCATGCGTTTTAAACCGTATCTTCCTTTAAAAACTAACCGGTCTAAGTTTAGGCTTGATTGAAGACCCGTTAGGAATCTAATAGGTTATTATAAACCTTCGTTCTAGAATAGGAGACCCGGTAAAAGCTACATGCACTTGCTGTTTGTGATTATTACTTGCAAAGGTAAATACTTTTTACTTATTTTCCCTTATACGGGCTTGGGGTACGGTATATAAAATACCGCTTGGTCGGGCATTATTTTTTATCATATGAAGGTTAATTTATTGAAATGACCCGTTTAAATTGTTTTGTTTGCTTAAAGCCTTTGGGGGGTTAATGACCATGTCCCGGATATCCTTGGCATCATTCACAGAAATGGCCACGACCTTAGCACGGGGTGTAGGCGTACACCTGACTGTGCATTTATAAATAAAAAGATATAACCGCTGGTTTCAAGAATAACTCGCCGCGGGACTATATCATGTGGTGTGTCAATTAATCTTTAACCCGGTGTTCAGCCCGGGCTACTGAACGTATAAGAAACATGTAATTCTTTTACAAGTTTATATATAAATAATTATCCCAAGTTATAAAATCTTTTTCGCCATGTGCATTCAAATCAATTTCTTAAACATTTTCAAAATAAGTCAGTTAAATTGTATTTACCAGTGTAAACTGACGTATTTTCCTAAAAAGGATAAGTGCAGGTACTAATCGAAATAGGCTGGCCTCTCCTAGCATCAAATAAAACTCTCGCAAGCTTAGATGCCTATAAAGTCTGTTGAACAAAGTTTCCTTTTTATTTGATCCGCCTGTGGATCTTTTTCAGCCATGTTGTGATACTTAATATTACACTTTTATTCGGTTGAAATAAATCTATCTTTTGCTTCCGCTGTGCATTTAAATTTGTGTTGTTTGACTATGATGATATCAACTAGGTCACGATACTCCCCACCGGGCCCACCGGTAATACATGGAATATCGGGGTGTGACAATACATCGTGGGAATAAAATAAAGGGCGTATAGCCAACATAGAAAATTAAGAAAGTCGCGTGGCCAACATAATTGGATAAAGGCGCAAGGCCAAGAGTAGTCACATATAACACTTGCGCAGTTGTTGCGCGTTCCACATGCGTGGGATGATGTATCCATCCATTTTGCGCAGCTTGTATGCCCCTTTTCCTAGCACTTCATGTACCAAGTATGGGCCTTCCCACTTGGGTGCTAGCTTCCCAGGGCGTTCTGCATTGGAGGCTTCATTGTCTCTGAAGACGTATTCTCGTGGAGTGAAGGTACAAATGCGCACTCTTGCATTGTAGTACCTCTTCAGCTGTGTCTTGTACGTGGCTTCTTTGATTCGCACTATTTTGCGCCTTTCTTCGAGTAAGTCCAAGTCAAGACGGCGTTCTGCCTCGTTATCAATTGTGTTGACTGCTGTCAAGCGCGGCGAGGGCAGGCCAATTTCAGCTAGGATAACCGACTCTGAGCCGTAGACCAGGCTAAAGGGGGTTTCGTCAGTGCTTGTCTTTGGCATGGTTTGATGAGCCCACAGGATGCTCGGGAGCTCATCTACCCAGCCTCTTCTCTTAGTGCCCAGGCGGGCTTTTATCTCATAAACGATACTCTTGTTAACACTTTCGACTTGGCAGTTGCCCTGAGGATGCGCAACAGAAGAGAAAGTGTGTTCGATATTCATCTCTTTCATCCATTTTTGAAGGTCTTCAGAAGCAAAATTGGTGCCGTTATCCGTTACAATTTTTTGTGGGAGACCAAACCTGCAAATGATGTGCTCCCAAATGAACTTGCGCACCATCATTGCAGTAGTTGAGGCGAGTGCTTTGGCCTCCACCCATTTTGTGAAATAACCCACGGCAACAATTATGAACTTCACAGCTCCAGGAGCTTCAGGGAAGGGTCCTACCATATCAATCCCCCACTGCTAGAAAGGCCAGGCAGTGGACACAGGGATTAGATCATTTTTCGAGCGCAGGGTTTTCGGGGCGTACCTTTGACAGGAGTCGCATTTGCGCAATTCCTTTAGAGCGTCAATGTGCATCCCTGGCCAATAGTAACCAACGTTCATTATTTTCGTGACAACCATGCGAGGGCCCGCATGGAAGCCGCAAATGCCTTCATGAATCTCACTTATCAGGTAACTTGCATCTTGGGGGTCCACACAGCGCAAAAGTGGCCCTAAGAAGGATCTTCGATACAAGATTCGACCGTTCATCTCATAGAACAAAGCCTTGTTATGTATCTTTCTAGCTTCCGCTTTGTTTTCAGGGAGAATTCCCTCTTGAAGATATTGGATGATAGGAGTCATCCATGATGGAGGCCCTATCTCGATTACATTCACTTGCCACAACAAAACAGATGGGTTTTTTAGAACTTTGATTCTGACATCTTTGGCGAGATGTTGGAAGGCAGTTGAAGCAAGCTTGCTCAGCGCGTCTGCTGGCTTATTCTCAGATCAATTGATATGAACGACTTTGTATGATTTGAATTGCTGGAGCAATTCCTTCGCCTTCTCTAAATATAAAGCCATGACTTCGCCCTTTGCGTCATATAACCCGTTGATTTGACTTGCGATTAGCAAAGAGTCGACATGTGCTTGCAAGTTTTGAGCTCCCATTTTGATGGCGAGGCGCAGGCCTGCCAAGAATGCTTCATATTCCGCCTCATTGTTGGTATTCTTTAAATCCAACTTGATGGCATATGTAAATTCATGTTTCTCAGGGCTAACAAGGCGCAATCTAGCTCCTGCGCCATCTTCGTTTGAGGCCCCACCAGTGTATAGCAACCACAGTCCGTCTGATGTATCCTTCATAGGAGTATCCACAACTTCACAATCTTTGATTTTATCCTCTGGGACTTCTGTGATGAAGTCCGCTAGAACTTGGCCCTTTATGGCTGGGCGCAGCCTGTAGAGAATATTGTGGCCCCCAGTTCGATTGCCCACTTCGCTAGGCGACTTGACATCTCTGGCTTCTGTAATATGGTGCCGATGTGAAAGTTGGTGAGTACCGTGATCATGTGCCCTGTAAAATATCTGCGCAGCCTTTTGGAGGCGTGTAGCAGCGCAAGTACCAACTTTTCCATTGTTGAATATCTCGTTTCTGGATCAGTAAGCACCCTACTGACGTAATAAATTGGAGTCTAAACTCCATCTCTTTCCACCAATAATACCGACCCAACTGCCTTGTCCGAAGAGGACAAGTACAGAATGAGTGGTTCCTTTTCAAACGGCGCAGTCAGGGTAGGGAGCTTTATCAAACATTCTTTCATTTGCTAGAATGCAGTTTCTACTTCTGGCGTCCATTTGAATTCTTGCTTCTTTACGCAGTTCCGCAGAGTGCTGATAAAAGGATATGATTTTGCAGCGTGGTTTGATAGAAATCGGTTAAGCGCGGCTAGGCGGCCGGCCAACCTTTGCATCTCTTTGATTGTTCGAGGTGACGGCATCCGCTCTATGGCTTGAACCTTCTCTGGGTTAACTTTAAAGCCGCCATTTGTGACCACGAAGCCCAAGAATTTGTCCTCTTCCATGCCAAAGGAACATTTGGCTGGATTTAACTTCATATTCACGCTTCTCAAAGAGTGGAAAGTCTTATCTATATCCTTTAACATTTGGTCTTCCTTCGGACTTTTGATCACGAGATCATCAATGTAAACCTCGATATGTTTCCCAATATCTTCAGCAAATATTTTATCCATCAGACGCTGGTATGTTGCGCCAGCGTTTTTGAGGCCGAATGACATCTTTGTGTAACAATAGATTCCGAGGTCGGTTCAAAAAGCTGTCTTGTCTTCATACTCCAGCTTCATCTGGACTTGGTGATATCCCTTGTAACAGTCTAGAAAACATTTCCACCTGTATGGCGTGAGAGAGTCTATCTTTTTGTCGATCTTCGGCAAGAATAACAGTCTTTGGGGCACGCCTTGTTGAGATCGGTGTAATCGACACACATTCACCATCCTCCATTTGACTTCTCGACCATGACAGGGTTCGCGACCCAGCTCTGATAGCGCACCTCTCTCAAGATTCCTGCTTTTAACAACTCACACACTTGCTCATTCATCGCTTTAGTCTTATCCGCCCCTAAGTTGCGCCTTCTTTGCACTTTTGGTTCAACGGAGGGATAAGTGTTCAGATAATGTTCAGTAACATCGCGCGGGACACCGGTCATGTCTGCCGAAGTCCAGGCGAAAATGTCCATGTTCCTGAACAAAAGTTGTTTGAGGTGCGTTCTGATGTTTGGTGAGATTGCGTGGCCTATCGTCACCGTTTGCTCTGGGTATTTGCAGTTTAAAACCCACTTTTCTGGTTCGGTCGTTGAAACTTTCGCCGCTTTGATTGGGCGCGCATCCTCTGCCGACATTACTTCTTTCTTTGCATATATAATTGCCACCCCCGTCTCGGTTGGGAACCCGATTGCTGAGTGGGGTGAGGAGGTTACCATGTTTAGTTCACCTTGGGTTTCTCTCTCGATCAGAACATCATGCCTTGATTTGACAGGCATCACCATGAAGTTGACAGTTGTGGTTCCTGAATGCTTCCCGTCAGATAGCGTGATGGGGAAGCTGATTTGGCCTAGTGGGAAGACCATTTCGTTGCAGAATCCTGACAGAGGATAGTCGACCGGCTCGAGTCTTGCTTTATCTTCATCGTCAAACTGATTAAAGCATTGCTCGTAGATGATATCATATGTACTTCCCGGATCAATGAATATGTATTCTGTTTCGTAATGACCGATAATACCGGTAATGACGACGGGGCGCGTGGACCCCCGCGTACTACCGGGAAGATAACCTGTTGCTCTTGCCATGCAGGTTCGAATGGTCGCTTGCCTTTATCTCTTGCGCTATATCTTGGTCCATTGACCATGTGCGTTTCCAAGCGTCTAACCTTTTTCTGGCTTCCATCATCGTTGCGCTGAATCTGGCGTGTCTCTTTGCGCACGTTTTTTACCAGATGGCTTAGCTTCCCGCTTTTCAGTGCTTTTTCAATTTCTTGCCTTAAGCTGATACAGTCATCTGTAAGATGACCTGTATCCTTGTGAAAGTCACAGGTACAGGTTGGGGTCCTACCCCTTCTTGTTCGTCATAGGCCTTGGAGCCTTGAAATCATGGTTCTCCATCATAAGCACCTCTTTTGGTGTCTTGATGAGCGGAGTCCAGTGCTTTTCTCGATTCTCGTTCCCGACTGCCTTTCGATAACCGATTCTGTCAATTGTTTCTCGCGTGTCTTCTTTGTAGCGCGATCTTTCCTCATAACCACTGGATTGTCCAGTCTTCCATTCATGATTTTTGGTTTTGTTGCGCTTGCCATAGTCGCGCGAGCTTCTCTTGGAAAAACGATATTCGGTATAAGAGCTCTTGGCTCCAGCAAGTGACTCTTCAGTTTGCGCTACTATTTTTGCGGCTTCCATTAGCTTGTCCCATTCCTTGGGCATGCCATCTTTCCCGGTGATAGTTCTGATGAGACTATCGCACTGAATAGCTTTCTTAAAGTGAGCGCACATGAGTTGTTCGCTTACACCGCTGATTTCCAGACATTCTTTGTTGAAGCGAGTGATGAAGTCTTCTAAACCTTCGTTTTCTCTGCGCCAGATATCAGTTACTTCAGACATATCTCGTTGATAACGTCTTTGCTGGCTGAAGTGGTTTACAAACTGTGTTCTGAAATCAACCCACGATGTGATCCTTCCTGGAGGAAGGCTGTCGAACAGGCGCGAGCAGCTCCTGTGAAAGTTTGGATAAACAAATGGCACCACACAGGCATGTTCCATCCTCCCATGCAACCAACGCTTGTGAATACCCTAGCGTGATCATCAGGATCAGTTAAACCATTAAACTTTCCGACTGTTGGAAGCAAGTTTTCCTTTGATAGCGGCGCTAGAGCAATCTTTGGAATGAATTTCGAATGTTCGGCAGCTTCGGCTGGTCTATAGGCGAGGCGGAAGTCTCGCTCCGCTTCTTCACTGTACGCGATGTGCTGCCTTGGCTTGTATTATTCATGATTCCTCTGCAAGCGGTTAAGACTGAGGATCCTTCGTCATCTTGCCAAGTTGGATCGTTTGGGTCTTTGTCATCTCGCTCGTTGTTCATGTTACGCGGCCCGAGCCGGCTCTGAACTGGACCTCTCTGACCGTTTGACGGATGGTCATAATAGCTGCCTGTTTCCCCATGTGTGTCGCGCGTGTCATGCACGCTTGGCCTTCTCGTGGGGGGAGGTCTGTTAGTTCTTCCTTGGATATTCTGCTGTGGGGGTATCTGGCGCGCCCCCTGACTCGGACCCGGAGGTGTGAACAAGGAAGGTTCAGCTTGCAGAACTGTTTGTTGTGCGCTCAATGACTGATACGCAGCATTAATGGTAGCATTTTTTTTGGCGTACCAGGAGGCTAGAGTGTCGCCTTCTGGTAGCCCAAGTAGCGTCGAAATGTTTGAATTTGGAGCTGGCTTTGAAGGACCAGCAACATTGTTTCCTGGGGTTACCGCCTGAGTGATGCAAGTGATGCTCGCGCGGGGTCCCCCAGTGTTTGTTATTTCGATTTCGCCTACTTCTTCAGCAGGTTGGATTTGGACATTATGATTGTCCTCAACCGGACCTGCGTTAGAGTTCGTGCCAAAACCGAAATCAAAAATGATTCCTTGACCAGCCATGATCAAGAAAACCACAAAAAACTCGGAAAAAAACTCAGCAAAAGAATATGAAAGTGATTTGCAAAAATCGGTGGGCGCCAATGAAGAAACACATAACTAATTCTAGAGTAAATTAGTTTGGTTTATGTTTCTACCATAAGGGTTAATCTTCTTATGACTTTCTGATCTCTTTAATGATCCGATAATCCTGCAAAACAGAACACCGTTAGCTCGTTAAGAGGGGAATATGGGGGTTTCCCTCTTAACCAGACTCCGGCGTGAGAATAAGTATTGAGGAGATAAGTGTGTGGTAAATAGTGAGAGTGAAGATAAGAGAATGGTTTAACCTGTGAATGAAGGGTCCTATTTATAGCCAGAGAGGTGTAAGAGGAGATGGGCTGATGGGCCTTGGGCCGGAAGGCGACAACTTAGAGGATATACTCTTTGTGTCACTGGTGTCGACCGTTAGTGGCTTCTAGAAGTTCTCCGGTGCTGGCGCACCATGATTGGAGTCACGTGTCACTGTTGTCGGCCTTGTTGTCCCTCTGCCATCAGCAGGTAAGTGGAGATCATAGGACAGGTGTCGTCGCCCCCTGATTGGTGCCACGTAGGCGTCCTTATGTACTCTCTGTCTCCTGCACGTCAGACGATCGTGGAGCACGA
The DNA here is from genome assembly GCF_002127325.2 of Helianthus annuus. Taxonomy (NCBI): domain Eukaryota; kingdom Viridiplantae; phylum Streptophyta; class Magnoliopsida; order Asterales; family Asteraceae; genus Helianthus; species Helianthus annuus. The sequence goes on along the minus strand of NC_035448.2, from coordinate 10,178,754 downwards.
TTGAGCACAGCCTGGAGGACGCGGATTGGCCCTTTTCCTCTGCCACTTGTACCATGTGTTCTTCTCTGAAGTGGCCCTGCGCTATAGCTCCTGCGCGACCCTTGCTGAGCACGTAACTAGCCCGCGCAGGATTATAGGTGCTGGAGGCTCTTATTTAGTATGCTAAGTGTTGAAATTGGTGTTCTTTCTTATTTAGACCTCACGCGAGGTCAGTCCTTGTTGAAGTAACACGCGCGAGGCTGAGATTGAACATCTTGCTGAATAAGGAGTATGGTCCCGCGCGCGACCTGAAGGAAGGTCTACGCGGCTTTTTGGGACCATACCCCTTCAACTACCTATTTTAAAGGTCTAAGGACGATCTAAATTTCTCCAGCATAACAACCGTGCATTCCTTAGACTGTGGTTCATAACATGTATATTGTTTATGGTCACTACTCTATGTATGTGTATAATATAAAAGTGAAATTGCATTTGATACACGCTTATCATGGTTCATGTTTTATTATTTCGGTCCATATGAATTTTGAAATCACGGATTCTACATATCTAAATCTAATAAATATGTAACTGATTGTACCGCGTGATACAATTCTACAAACCAAATGAACTTTCTATGTTAGGTAATAACTTAATATAAATAAATAATTAAATAAAGTCCTCAAAAGAAATCATTAGTTTGACTTTAATCAAATCGAACCAAATATTGTTTCTTTCTTAATATTTCTTCGTAAACAATTATTAATATTTATTTTATTCAACCTGTGTAACACACGGGTACTTAGACTAGTATATCTATATGAGGAAGGGTTATCTTGAGAACGCTAAATATTGTGAGAACCGTGAGAACGAATGAAAAAAATCAATCAAATCCGAATTTTTTTAATACAAACCTCATTCTAATTGAAATACAACATCAAAAATGAATTCACAACATTAAATAATTCACTTTTCCTCTCAAAATCACTCTTATTAGATTTGATTGATTTTTTCATTCGTTCTCACAATTCTCGCGATATTTAGCGTTCTCATTTAAACCCTCCTATATATATATATGGGAAAGTTCATTTGAGAAGAAATTTAATGTGAGAAGAAAAAGAAGAAATGACATATTAGTAAAATACTATTTCATTTATAACTCATATCATTAATTTTTCTCTCTTTAATTAATTAGTCAACTAATCATTAATTATCCTACATATAATTTACAAAAGCTACACATATCAAAATTTTCCTACATATACCCTACACATTATTGAATTTTATACTACACAGTCGAAATTTATCCTACACACCTTGAAATATATCCTACACAACTCGTAATTTTTCCTACACAACTAGTAATTTATTCTACACTTTAAATTACGTTGTTTTTTTTTAATTGGAAAAAGTATATATTTTGAAAAGGAGTTACAAATTTGATTTAGTTAGTTATTAAAGGGGAAGAATACAAATTAATGATTTATGTAAGTTTACCAATATACTCTTATACTAAAATTAAATGCAAATATTAAATAAAGTAAAATGAACCATTCTTATTGGTTGAAACTTCTTCTTTTTTCTTCTTACAAAAAAATTCTTCTCATTTGAACTTTACACTATATATATATATAGGGTAGGGATATGGTAAAAAGTGTCTAAAATGTGAGAAGGGTAAGAAGTGTTTTAAACCATCGGATATTTGATCTAATGGTTGAGATCAATAGGGTATAAAATGTAAATTGTGTTTTAATTAGAAGGGCCTTATGTAAAATTAAAGGGCAATAGTGTCTTTTCCAATGTTTCAAATATGGTAACCGCTATCAATCTCCTAAAAACTAGCTATTCAAATTTAATTGCTAAATTATCTCGATCCTAAATTCTAAAAATAGAAAAATATGTAACTACTGCAAAGAAACGTATAACACTATACATCCATCATATAACACTATACATCTATCATATAACACTATATAACAATATATAACACTATATATCCATCATAGGCATGCTACCAGAAAAATATAACACTATATAACACTATGCATCCATCATATAACACTATATAACACCATGTAACACTATATAATACTATATAAAAAATATATAACACTATACAGTTCTAAATGGTGGTTGCACTACAGAATTAATAATTGATGGGGTTATATAGTGTTTTTTGATGGTTGCGCTACAGAGTTATATAACACTACAGAACTATATAACACCAAAAACCATATTATAACACCATATAACACCAACTAACACTATATAACACTATATAAAAAATATATAACACTATGCAGTTCTGAATGGTTGTTGCACTACAAAATTATATAACACTACACAGATTCGTAGATTAAATCCTAAAATCGAATTCCTATAATAAAGGGTGGAAGTTATTTTGGGCAGTTATCTTTAAATCAATTAATTGAAAGAAAATAGAAAATTACTAATTCACCCTTTTGAATTAATTTAGATATAGGACACTTGTCATCACCACATTATTTCTTACCCTTCTCACACTTTGGGCACTTTTTATAGGATCCTTTACCTATATATATATATATATAGGGAGAAGATCATGCGCGAACCACCTCTTATTGCGAAAACCACGAGAACCAATGTGAACACAACAAAAAATGCCTAAAAATAGCTAAAAATCACACACAATTTTTTTTTTTTTTATGGGGGGGGAGTTAGGTTTTTTTAGCTATTTTAGGTTGTGTTCACATTGGTTCTCGCAATAAATGGAGTTCTCGCATGAGCCCCTCCCTATATATATATATATATATATATATAGGGTAGGGATCCTAAGAGAAGTCCACCCTATTTGAGAAACTTGAGAAGAATTCTGGACCACACATTTTTCTAAGTTTTTCGTAATATACACATATGTATAGTTTAAAATTGAGTATATACATATGTGTATATTGAATTATACACATATGTATATAGTCAATTTTAAACTATACATATGTGTATATTACGAAAATCTTAGAGAAAATGTGTGGTTCAGAATGCTTTTCAAATTTCTCAATTAGTCTATTACTTCTCACATGATCCTTATCCTATATATATATATATATATATATATATTTATAAAAACCGGTCAGTTTCCGTGCCCCGTCCCACTCCTCCTGTTTTGCACCACGCCCCATTTCTAACATATGCTTACGTGTCGTCCACGTATCATTTAATGCCTCGTTTTCAAGCCCCTACACAATTTAAGCGGTTTCTTCTTGAAACTTATTTTATTATACTTCTTCTTGTAGATTCTGAGATATTTTTCCAAGTTGACACGTTGAGTTTGTCGACCGACAAGATAATGTTTGACCATGGAAGAAAAAACCCCAAAAAAAAAATGATTTTTAATCATATAGCCATCGTGCATAATTACAACAAAATGACTGCAAACACTACGGCCGCGGCAAGAAGGTCGGTTCATTCTTATCTAATTAGATCCATCAGTATATATAGCACAACAAAAAAAACCAGTGCATGCATGCTCAGAACAATGATCTCAAATATGCTTCTGCCTTTTTTGTTTCTTTTCCTCTCGACTCTCCTTTACATTCTTCCCAAAAAGAAATCAAAATTCAATCCACCAGGCCCTCCTGGCCTGCCCTTCATCGGCAACTTGCACCAGCTCGATCAATCCAGCCTCCATACTTCCTTATGGAATCTCACCAAATCATACGGCCCCATCGTATCCCTTCGCTTCGGTTTCAACTCGGCTGTTGTTATATCATCAGCGAGTTTAGCTAAAGAAGTCTTGAAAACCCAAGATCTTAGCTTCTGCGATAGGCCATCATTTATTGGCCAACAGAAGTTAACTTATGATGGCCTTGATATGGCTTTTTCTCCCTACAATGAGCACTGGAGAAAGATGAGAAAGATCTTTACCCTTCATTTGTTCAGTCCCAAAAGGGTTCACTCTTTTAGGTATCGTGAGATTTCATATTACTAGAAAGAATATATTAGTTAGGGTTTATTGTATACTCTTTATCTTAGTAAGGAGATAGAGTTAAATGTCATTTTAACTGTTTAGTCCAAAGGTTTGAAGTGTTGCCATTTTAGTCCAAATAGTTTTAAAATGTTGCCATTTTAGTCAAGTAGGTTAACTCTATCCCTTGGTTTTGTTAACTAAAAGGGCATTTCGGTTATTTTATATGTAATTATTTTAACTATAAGGGTAATTCGACCATATAAAATGATCGAATTACCCTTCTAGCTAACATAAAAAATGGACGGAGTTAAACTAGTGGACTAAAATGACAACACTTGTTACTATTTTGACTAAAATAGCAACGTTTCAAACCTTTAAGATCAAACTGTCAAAATAGCACAAACTAGAGACTAAAATGACATTTAACTCTAAGGAGATATAATTTGATTAATTTTTCTTTGTAGTTTTCCTTGTTGTAACTGATTAATAATACATAATAACTTACGGGGTTTTAATTATTCAACAGGCACATACGAGAAGATGAGGTCTCAACCGCCATGAAGACGATACATGATCTGGCTCTTTCGGGCAAAACGGTAAACTTAAGTGAAGTGATGAAGAATATGACAACTATTATAATGATGAAAATGTGTTTCGGCAAGAAGTACCATTGTCGAGATGGGCTTGAAATAAAGAAGGTTCTTGGACTACTTAATGAAGTTCAGGCGTATTTGGTTGATCTTTATTTCTCCGATATATGGCCCGGTTTGCCGTTTGTCGGGTTGGTTGATCGGTTGACGGGCAAGATGAATCGGCAAGACAAATGCTTCCGATCTCTTGATTCCTTTTACCAACAACTCATTGATGAACGACTCAACCCTCAAGAAGATAAGTCTTATGAGGAAGAGGAAGATGATCTTATTGATATTCTACTACAACTTGAGAAAGACAAACTGTTCAGCCTCACTCACGACCACATAAAAGTCATGCTCATGGTAATCAATCTATGCTCTCTCTATTGCATATATACGAACATATTCCATTCACATCATTTTTCAATTTGGAAGCGATCTATTGTGGAACTTATAAGTAACAAACTACATACACATTGTATTTTCTTTTTACTAACCAACCTTTTAATAAATACATACACATACCTTTGAGAACTTGTAAGCCATTTAATAACTTTAAAAACTCTTGACACTAATCATTCTATATCTTTATTTATTTATTTTGTAAATTTAATATTATGAGAGAGTAGTTTTGTTATTTGTTGCATGTAATTTTTGTATGTGAATTTATGATTACATATATTCTCAAAGTTTTCATGTTTGAACTGTAGGATGTATTGGTAGCTGGGACAGATACTAGTGCAGCAATCGTGGTTTGGGCGATGACCTTATTAATAAGGAACCCTGTAGTAATGCAAAAAGCACAAGAAGAAGTGAGAAATGTGATGGGAAAGGACGGTAAAATAAGCGAGGATGATCTTCCCAAACTCGCTTATTTGAAGGCAATAATAAAAGAGACCATGAGACTATACCCTCCAGCTCCTCTTCTAGTGCCTCGAGAAACAAGGAAAGAAGCCACTGTGCATGGGTACCAAATCAAACAGAAAACCCTAGTTTACGTTAATGCATGGGCTATCGGAAGGGACCCTAAATCCTGGAACAACCCGGGAGAGTTCTTTCCGGAGCGGTTCATGGGTAAATGTGATATTGACTTCAAAGGGAATGATTTTGAGTTGATTCCTTTTGGGGCTGGCCGAAGAATTTGTCCTGGAATGTCAATTGGAGTTGTCACGGTGGAACTTTTACTTGCTAATCTTCTTTACCTGTTTGATTGGGGGTTGCCCGATGGCATAAGGAAAGAAAATATAGACTTCGATGCTATGCCTGGGATAACAATGCACAAGAGAAATGAACTTTGTCTTTTAGCTCATGTAAACTTTTAAATTTATTAATTATTTTAGTAAAAGATGTTTAGTTGTAATAGCTATTTGAACTTTTATAAAAATAAAAAGTTAACGTAAAAAAGTTCAAATCACAACGTACATAGTGTTTAACGAATTACATAAAATAAATGAAATGGCCATAACCTATATCCATTTGTTGTTTGTGAATTATTACAAGCTTTTCAAAATCTTCTCCTACACAACTGATTTCTTCATTAAGCTATGACGGTAAAACTCCATGTTATCCCTTAGTAACCTCTTATAGAGCATCCCCAATAAAAGGTGTTTTTTTTATGTTTTTATTGTGCAAATATGACATTGCCTCACCAATCACACGTATTCTCTTTCTTGTCCATGTTCATCATCCAAAAACAATACTCTCTCTCCTCTCTCTCACAATCCTAATTATTTTTGAACGGCTAACTGCTTTCCACGTGTAAACCCACACTTTCGGAGCTATGTTCAAAGGCCGACTACTCGACCACCGCTAGAAAGTATAGCACACCCCAGATATGTGGAAACCCCGTGAAATAGGTAACCCCCCTCCCACTCGGACTCAAACCCGGGGAAAACACCGGGCCAAGCCCTCACCGAGATGTGTACAACCACTGCGCTGCAATGGAAGACACCTCTCACAATCCTTTAAATACATGTTTTCATCACATATACCACCACACCTTCTCTCCTTTACATCACTCTCTCTAATCTACCTTACTATTCTCTCTCCTTAAAAACACACAAAGACACCATATTGTGGAAAAGCTCTTAGCGTGCAAGGGGCACTCCTCTCTTAGGGGAGTCCCCTCTCTTACACACACCCAAAAAGCACTTGCCATGTCAACTCCCCTCTTAATTCCCCTGACACCCTCAATTTGATGGCGGCACTCGTCTCTTATGGGACTTGCTTTTTTTATTGTTTTAATTAAGAAAATATCACATGCACCTTCCATTTTTCAATAAATGTCTTACACAACTTATTTGCAACGTTCAAAAAATTGAAAACTTTGTGCGGTAACACACCGCTTTCACTCACCGATTACCCTCCTCGCGGGGATGGTGACGGTGTTCCCGCTCGGGGACCAGGGTCACCGCTTGCCTCCCCGCAAAATGCCCCGTGCACCCTTATGTTATTTTATTTTCTAAATGGGAAAAGTTTGTTAAAATAATACTACTTCTTTTAGACTAGTGGGTATGGGGGCCGTCCCCATGCCCGTTCTTTAATCGCCGCCCCGGCTCCCCCACCCCCCTCTCCGGCGCCGGGCCAGGCCCGGCTTCTCCGTCCTCCATCAGCCGGTTTCGACGCCCCTCACTCTCACACACACACACCTATACATACATACATACATATATATATAAAGGGGTTTATCCCTCACCCTCTAAGTCCATCCTCTTTAGGCTCTCGCTTACGTAGCGGTGCCGTGGCGGCTTAAGGATGAGGCTCACATACCGGTTAATGTTATCTCTTTTTTGTGGTTCTGGTAGATCGGGATCTGCACCCATCCACACGATCTTGAAATCACAAAACTCCAAACATGGGACCACGGTCGTTGCCCCCTTTTTTTTCCTGCGCCACAATTTTTACACTCGTGGCCTTTGTGGATCAAAAAATGAAAGGGTTTCAAAACCCCAACTACACAAATACTTTTTTTTTTTTTTTTTTTTTTTTTTTTTTTTTTTTTTTTTGCGATATAGTGGCCAAAAAGAGACTAGAGATATGTGAATGAAAAACCATTAACAAAGGTAAACAAATATTTTTTGCGATATAGGCCCATGCATCGATAATAAATGGGCTGGACATATATTTCTTAAAAAGTAGCAAGTGTGTTCGAGACAAAAAAAATAGCTTTTGAGACGAAAAAAAGAATGCTTTGGTTATTCACACATCCCCCTCAATTTATCCATACATCCCCTAACTCTATACATCCTTTATTACCCTATACGCCTGAAAATGAACCCACCTGATAAGCCCCTCATTGCCCTATACGTTTACTTTTTGGTTACTTTTTCATGCATCCTATTAATTGTCAATGATTGGGTGTCAGCCAATGATTGCCCAATCATTGGCTCTTTTGTGTGAAATAAATTTGAAAGGTATGGAGGGTTTTCAAGTGGGTGAAATATTATCTAAAAAAACAATTGTTGTTAAAATAAAAAAATATAAACATTTATATTTATTATTATTTATTGTTATAAAAGGAAGGTATATAAATGTCATTTTTTATTTAATATATTTAGAAAAATGGCAACATTTTTATTAATTAATTACTATTATAAAACGTCAACATTTTTTTTAATTAGTATTATAAAACTTCTACATTTTTTATCAAGTATTAGTATAAAACGTCAATATTTTTTTTAATTATTATTATAAAACGTCAATATTTTTTTAAATTAGTATTATAAAACTTCTACATTTTTTTATCAAGTGTTAGTATAAAACGTCAACATTTTTTTTATCAAGTGTTATTGTAAACCGTAAAATTCTCTATAATCCATAACGCAAATGTAAGTGAACATTGTTTGATAAAATAACACAAAACACAACACTTTCATACAAAATGTAATACAATACATAGCCGAACCCCTAAACCCTACACACTAAATCGCTAACTATTACATATTATTACTTAGATTCACACGAACCCGTTGTGTATCTGAATCAGGTTCTCAAACAAACCGTGAAATCGAACAGTTTCTTCGTACAACTGTGGCTAATGGAAATGCATGAAAAATATGGTGAAGAAATTGATTCTCGATTTGATGAATCCTTCATCAATTGAGATTTTAAATACAACGCAATGCCGTGAGTTGGGAATAGAATCGGTTAGTTCATCACGCGTCTGAACCGGCTTTTAAACCGGACGGAATCTACGAAGAAACTGTTCGATTTCACGGTTTGTTTGAGAACCTGATCCATATACACAACGGTCTCTTTGCTTCGTTCACTAGAACTATTTGTGTATGCATTCTTTTGGTTACTACCCTAGCCGACCCACCACCACCACCATAGCCAACCCACCACCACCACCCCAGCCGGCACACCACCACTACCACCATAGCCGACCCACCACCACCATGTCACACCCCGATCTCCACGTGTCCCCGGTGGGCCCGGTGTGGGGTATCGTGACGTAGTTGGCGTCATCATAGACAAACAACACAATATATAAATGCACAGCGGAAGCAAAAGATAATATATACAATCCGAATATAAAGTAATATCAAGTATTACAACGGAAAGTAGAGGATCCACAGGCGGATCTTAAAACTTAATTATTGTTCAACTGACTTTAGACGCCTAGAACTTGCAAGATTCCTTATTAACGCCCTGAGCAGCTTCCAGCCTATTACGTACTTGTACCTGTCACTTAGACTTTGGAAAATACGTCAGTTTTCACTGGTAAATACACTCAACTGACTCATTTGAAAAGAGTTTATGAAAATTGGTTTAGGCGCACAAGGCACAAAACTATTTTGACACTTGATTAAAATGCACAAGGCAAGATTAATCTTTTATACTTGGGACAAACTATATCTCATGTTATCAGTTTTACATAACTTGCTCTACATACGGGGCCCGGTCCTATGCCGGTTCAAGATTAACCGACACACCACTATTCCCCTATTGGGAATCCCATATTGGGTATAATCAATTAATAAGCATAAAGCATCTGTCAGGTGTATGCCTACACCCCGTGCTTGAGTCGTGGCCATTGCATTTAATGAGTCAAGGATATCCAGGACACGGTCGCATTAACCCCCAATGTTTCAGTCAAGCAATACGAATTAAAAACAGGTTATTTGGATTTCCCGACGCATTGGTCTTCGAATCCCATACCTGACCATGCGGTATTTATATTACCGTATCCCAAGCCCGTAATAGGGAAAATAAGTTAAGAGTATTTACCTGAGCTAGCTCCTGTCTTAAATAGCAAGAATTATAATAACTCAGCCGTATTCACTTAAGTAAGCGTAGGTACAATTTACTGGAAGGCTCTAGTCTGGAACGATGGTATAAATAACCAATTAGAATACTAACGGGTCTTTAATTAAGTTTAAGCTTAGACCGGTTAGTTTTAAGGAATTATACGGCTCAAGCGCACGATTAAGCGAAGACCGGATAGAACGTGATTTAGACCCGACAAGCTTGAATACTTGTATAATATGGGTATACTAAATACATTCTGGATTTTGAGACAAAAATGATAACGTTTGACCCGTTTCGGTCAATTTACGCAAACTAGTTACGTAAACCGAACCGAACGCAAAAAGGGCGTTACGGGTAGCCAAACGAGTCAAATGCAAGTTCCCTGAGATAATATGCTTTAATATGATATAATATCAGTAAGTTATGTTCTATACTGCCCGGAATAATTTTAAACTCAATTTATGCCTTAGGAGGGCATTTTGGTCATTTAAAAGATTGTAAAAGAGTCAAATTAGAAATCTGAGTTGCGGGTCTGGTTCATACAGAAAATATACTTCATTTAATATATTATAACAGTAGGGTATGACCCATATACCAAACTTAACATTTAAAATCAAACTATGCACCGTAGGGGTAATTTAGTAATTTCACAAGGGCTGAAAATGCCAAAACTAGAAATCTGAGTTCATATACTTATACTTACTGTTTTTATATGAAAATATACTAATTACATCAGTAGGTAAAAGTCTTATATGTTAAAAATAAGCATAACGCTTACTATGCGTTAAAAACGCTAAAAATGCGATTTAAAGGCGTTTCCGGGTTTTCAAAGGAGAGATGAGATTTTTATATTTCCAGAATACTTAAAATAATTTATTTAACATATAAAATCAGTAGAAAAAGGTTTCGGGTCAAAAGGATGTGTAAAACTCATTTTATGGCTTAAACGGTCAAAACCGACATATACCGAAATAACTTAGCGATCTAAGATACGATCAGCCAAAAATTAAATAAAAATCATCAAAAATCCCAAAATATTATATAACATCAGTGGGTAAAAAGTTTTGTATCAAAACGTGGCCAGAAATAGGTTATACGCGAAAAGGGCCGTTTATGTAACTTAAGGACATAGTTTTACGCTAATGGTCATAACTCAAAATCTGGACCACCAACTGATCCGAAATTTTCGGTGCAAGTTTATATATTAGAAATAAAGATTTCTACTCTTTCACTTTTCCAAAAATCACGTTTTATATCAAAAAGGGCAAATTAGTCAACTTTAAGCATAAATCGGAAACATGCAAATGAATCGGCTAAGCATAGACTCAAACAACAAAAATTCCAGAAAGTTATACTAAAATAAAAATGGTCAAAAGTACTCTCCAGTACAGATCTCAAACATGCATGTACGAATCCGAATCGATAGTCTACGAAATAGTCGTTTTACAAGACTTTCGGTTCCGATTCGTATTTATATCAAAGATTGTCGAGTTGATGAATATAAAACACATCCTTGTATCCATTATAGGTTATTTTCAATGATCAAACAGATTGCATGTCATCTACATTACCATTTAAGCTTATTTTGCCAAAAACAACTTCTGTTGACTTTTTAGAACAAGTTTGACTCGTCAATTAACATGCATATAGTGGGAATCAGAGAACACCCTTTTGAGGGTTTGTTTCCCACATAATTACCAACATAAGTGTGGTTTCAATTTGAGAAATGACTGAGTAAAACTCGCTTAATCAGAAAGTCAAAGCATAAGAACAATAGTTTGACTTTTAGCAATTAATCGATGCAAGAACGAATTAGAGACTGAATTAGGAGCTTACAAAGGTCCTATTGATGCTTAGTTATCACTAGGATGTTGCCTTGACGTTCAGAAATGCTCCAGGAAGTTGTCTTGAGAGTTTTACAAGTTGGATGTTCTTGATCACAATGTATGAGCTCAAAGAAATGAGCTTTTGATCTGTTTTATGGATGAAATCAGAGGTAGTAGCATGTTCTCAGTAGCCTAGGCATGCAAGGACTTTCATTGGATCAAAAGAGAGGTGATAACAGCTGTTTACAACTTCAAATTCGGACCCAAAATGGTCATTTTCGCGATTTCTGTTACTGGTAGTCCCACGCGGCCCGCCTGGGCATGTCCAGGCGGGTCGCCTGACCCTCTGATCAGCCAAACAAGTTTCAAACATGGCAGATTTGGTCCCTGAACTTGCATGCGATGTTTCGGCTGCTTATTTTGACTCGTAAACCCCCAAACTTGGTTTTTAAGAACCTTGGGACATTTACCTACATGGTAATGTCCTCGGATAACTTTGCGCTCAACCGAAAAGCCATGAAATTCGACGTTGACGCTTTTAGTCCTTCAAGTACGGTTTTGGCCATAACTTTCTCATACGTTGACGAAACTTCATGAAATTTTTACCACATATTCTAGTGAGTATATTTTAGCTTCTCAAAGCTTCGGGTCTGCCAAAAGTTCACTCAGAGGTATAAATTAAACATGTTGACACTTTTGGCCCCTATAGTTTGCAATTCCTCACTTTTGTGCAATTTCTGCGTCGTATGATCCATGAACCACCCGTTTAAGGTTATGAACATTATGTAGGGTTATCATAGAGTCTATTTATCCATTGTTGACACTTTGGACCCTTACGTTCCATAGTTTTCACTGTTTGTCACTTTTAGTCCCTCTAAAGTCTGTTTTCACATACCGGAACCTTATGACACGTGTCAAGACATTATTGGACGAAATTTTTCGAGGTGTCACATCCTCACCCCCTTAAAAGAAATCTCGACCTCGAGATTTACTGAAACAAATGGGGATATTTTTCTTGCATCGTGGATTCCACTTCCCACGTGTATTCGGGACCTCTACGGGTATCCCACTTGACCTTGACAATAGGTGCATGCTTCCTTCGAAGCTTCTTTACCTGTCGATCCTCAATCGACAAAGGTTTTTCCACGAACTTCATACTCTCATCTGTGTGTATATCTGTATGCGGTATAATCAGTGACTCGTCAGCGAAACACTTCTTCAAATTACAGATGCGGAACACATTAGGTATAGCGCTAAGTTCTTCAGACAAGTTTAACTTATAAGCAACTGACCCGATACATTCGATGATCCTGAAAGGTCCTATGCATCTCGGGCTTAGCTTGCCTTTCTTACCAAATCGCATCACCCCGTTCCAAGGTGATACCTTAAGCAATACCTTATCACCTACATCGAAGTGAAAATCTTTGCGCTTAGGATCCGCATAACTTTTCTGCCTATCCCTGGCAGCTTTCAAACGATCGCGAATCTGAACGATCTTGTCTGTCGTCTTGAAAACGATTTCTGGTCCTGATAGTTGGACATCTCCAACTTCTGCCCAACATATAGGCGATCTACACTTCCTGCCGTATAAGACCTCAAAAGGCGCGGCCCTAATACTAGTATGGTAGATATTTTTATAGGAGAACTCTATCAAGGGTAGGTGGTTATCCCAACTGCCACCTAAATTAATCACACATGCTCGAAGCATGTCTTCCAATGTTTGGATGGTACGCTCACTCTGTCTGTCCGTCTGCCAACCGTTATGTGATAGTGTTCCTTGACTTATTGGCGGAACATATCCTTAAATCCTTAGGGTGCAATACATCGCGAGCTCCACCAAGCTCCTTAAATAGGTTTTAGCTCATAAGTTATTTGATCTTGATATATTCGATTACATCGAATGATTTCATATATTCAGAGCTTACTAGCCTGACAATTAACAGATTGGCACACCTTTCCAGGGTGATATCTTTTGTTGAACCTTATTTCTTAACAAGAACTTAGGAGGTTTGCTATTTCCATGAATCCTTGATTCTCTGCCGAATACTGGCAACTTATAGATGGTTATGGATTTGCTCGATCTTATTCGTTGTTTCCAAGGCAACTTTTAGATCCTGATAATTGGACTTACCAATTTTCTGTCTAGCAATAGATGTTTAACATCTTATCTATCCAAGGTTTCCCAAAGGAGCAGCATTGATACTTATATAACAATTATTATCGAAAAGCTTATCTTAAGGCGTGATGGTTATTCCAATCACTGCTTAGAACTAATCTTAAGGGATAGCTAATCCCTTCAGACAGTCGAATAAATCGACGATCCTGGGCGGCTGATGGAAATTCTTACTTGTTGCCTAATTAGGGTTGCGATAATCAATGCATAAGCAAAATGAACCGTCTTCCTTATTTACTAAAAATCGGAGTTCTTAGAACTTTGAATTTTGGCTTTACGAAACCTTATCCAAAACTTATTTATTTGGCTCTTAGTTCTTCCTATTTCGTTGGTAATAACAGATATAAGATTCTTACAATAACTGCAGCCCTAAGCGGGATGTTTGTCCTAACATCCTCTTGCCTCTCAGAAGGCAAACATGGTAATTCTTATAAAGAAGCTAATTATGACACATAGAGATGTCAGAGATTTCCGCATTCTCAGGCTTTGGCTCATCTATCGCTGTCGGTGTCAGATAAATGACACATTCCCTTTACCATTGCAAAGATGCCCTAAGTAGAGATACTTATAAGGACATTTTTATATTGGATATCTCCTTTGAATACTACTAGTCGACTTTAGTACAATATGACCATTAGGATATCTTCGGGGATCCCATGCATTAAACCTCCATACTGATCAGGCATGGAAGCAATCTATGGGACACACTAGGATACGCAAATCCTCATATGGTACTCTTATCAAACATAGTTTGGCATTCGCAGACGATAGAAAACAATGAGAAAAATAGTAAGATAAAATAAATGATATATATTGTCGTACTCTTTCTGGGGAAGAGTACTCTAGACGAAAGGATTTTCTCCGAGAATGGGAGAGATGTTATTAAAGATTCCATTGGTAACTTATACCTCATATTTAATATATGGAGTCCCTATGAATGTAATCCATAGTTTGCTAAGCTTATGGTTTGCTAAAGGTTTATTATCCCTTGCATCAATGTAAAAATACTTGTCAGTCACTATCAATGCTAAATGGTAAAGGACGTACCTATTGCTATTATCGATGCACTGTCTCAGGTATTCAACCGGTAGTCTAGGCGGTTCCTTTCTTATCCTTTCCCGACCTAGCTGCTCCTTCCTTGGCAGCCTTAGGGCAATTAGTACTGATATGCCCCTTTTCACCACAGCTGAAACAGTTTGCATCCTTCATGTCCCTACATTCGTGGGACTGGTGGCCAGTTCTTTTACAGATGCCACATTGCTTTATCTTTTGGCTTAATCGACACTGCCCCCAATGTCTTCTTTTGCAGGTTTTGCATGTAGGCTTTTTGTTGGAATCCTGTTGGTTATTGTTGAGCTTGGATTTGCTCTTCTTAGGATTCTGAGAGTTATCCTCCTCCCTTTGTCTTTTGTCATTAGTTTCATTTATGCACGACTTTTGTCTCACTACATCTAGAGTGAGAGACAAGGATAGATCTACAGCTGATCTGTAGTTGGTTGGCCTTGAAGCCTTAACATCCCCTTTTATTTCTGGTGCCAAACCACCGATGAAACGCGCAATGCGTTTTGGTTCCGGGGTGATTAAATAGGGTACTAGTCTAGATAGGGAGTTGAAGTCGGTAACATATTGCTGGCAATTTAGGTTTTTCATTGAGAGGTTCAGAAAATCTGTCTCCACCTTTTCCACTTCGTGTTGTGGACAGTAGTTCTCTTTGATAAGGTCCGCAAACTTGGTCCATCCCATAAGGTATAGGGGAATTTTCCCCGTGGACTGCATCATGGCCTTCCACCATACAAGAGCCTCTCCTTTAAAAGATTGTGAAACAAATTTTACTACGTCCTTATCAGCACAATCGCTGATGTCCACAACCGTTTCCATTTCCTCAAGCCATTCCATAGCATCAATTGCTCCTTTTTCGCCATTGAAATCTCTGGGTTTGCATGAGACGAAATATTTATAGGTGCACCCGCCCTCAGTTGAACGGGGCTCATCATAGAGTACTAACTCCTGAGGTTTGCTCTTTTCATCTGAAGATTGAACGGAGCTCTCCTTTCGAGCTGATGTATGCGTTTCCGTATGGATCTTCGAGTGAGTGACACTCGGTTCCTTTTTGTTCTCAAGTACCTTATCCACAACTTCACTAATTGTTGCGCTAATCAAGGCCTGAAGAGTAGTGCCATTAACATTTATATTTATACTTGCATCCTTGTTTTTAGCCGCTGCACTGCTGTGCGCTTCGTCGGAAACCTCCATTCTGGATCTTTGGTACTAACACCAAAATAACATATGCTTAGATGCAAGTTATTATGGAATCATCGTAACGGATGATTTATAAAGTCATGGTATTACTAAACCATAATGGCTGTTTGGTTTATAACTTCCTTATAGTACGCTACTAGAAAGTATGTCAATTATATTTAGCCTAGGTTAAAAAGGACCATCAATGTGTTTATGGTTTGGACCGAGTCCATTACCTTTTGACTGGGGATCACAATGTCACAACTGTCCTTGTCATAACGACAATCTTTAGATAGTTGGAAGGCTTGTCATGAAGGACATTAATAATCATAGGCCCGAAGGCCTTGTCACAAAGGACATACAAAATATGGCACTTAAGGTATTAATATATAAGCTGCAATCTTATTGGATCAGAGATCTTAAGGTTCGAACATAGTTCTTTACCTTTGGACAGAGAGTCAAAGACTACAATCGTCATCTTGTGGAAGATGATTTATTTTGCCACAAAGGCTAGTCAATGTACATCATACTGACTAACTAGATGATTGTGAGCCCTAGAGGAGTCAGCCATGGTGAAGCTTCGAAGGCTAACTAACCATGATGTAATAGCTTACTTAATTATAGGGAATTGTCGAACTTGATAATTTAAATAGCCATGGTGCAAACAAACCATATAGGCCAATAGGTAGTATTAAGTTTATTTGATCATGTTTTGCCTAGATTTTTAAATAAACCATCTTTGGCGTTTAAATGGAATAAATCCTTTATACTTACTAGACAGCGGACATAAGTCACGACTGTCAATGTCATAGCGACATCTTATATAGCACAACGGCTTGTTCCATAGGACTTTTCGATGGCACATATGCCTTGTCACTGGGGAAATTTTAAAACATAATCAATGATTCCTTTGGATCGGAAAATTTCATAATTCATTGTCTTGACAAGAAGTTATGGAATATAACTATCGTTTTCATGCATGCACCTTTGCCCGTAGGTATACATCCCAGGTGGATGTTTAGATGTGTACATCATGTTTGACGTTTATTAGCCATGATTCCTATCGATCATATATGCTAATTAAGGTTAGAAAGATTTCTAATATAAGGATGACAAGTGTGATTTCATCGCATCACCCATTGTCAGGAGTGTTAATCACGTTTTCAGGTGTTTAACAAGGACCTGAGTCTCTTTAAGCAGGTCTTACCATCGTAGCCAGGTCCCTAACGACATTCAAGCTAGGTTATACCTTTTGAGACTCTTTTTAATATAATTGCAGGCAGGAAAGGAATGATATTTATTTTATTCAGGATTATAATTATCCCAAATTTATTGAAAATATAACTTTGGCATAAAAGCCTAGTCACGTAGACAAGTTTAATTTATAACCCATGATTTCTGAGAATCGAGGCATTACAATTTATCCTAGTTATAAAACATTACGGATATTGGGGTGGCACAAAGGCCTAGTCACAAGGACATTTATAAATTATAAGCTAGGATTTCAGAGAATCGAAGCCTTGAGGGTTGAACCTAGTTCATTACCTTTTTCTTGACAGGGAGTCATAGACCACCACTGCCTTTTGTCTTATGTGACAATTAGTATGGCCCGTAGGCGCTACATCACTATTGGATGTTTAATAAGTTTGGCCCGTAGGCACTACATCACTAATGGATGGCTATTTTTACTTGCAGGGAATTTTAAATAAATCCCAATTTTCAAATTTATTACCCGTAGGCATCAAGTCATTATCAGACTTGTATACAGATATAATCTGTAGATAATTTATAAAAAGAGTGGCTTGTGTGATTTTACGGTCACGCTTAGCCAGGAGTGTTAACATGTTTACATATGTTAACAGAGATTTGAATCTTTTCAACCAGGTTTTACCATATTGGCCAGGCCTTTTATTAAGACATTCAAGCTAGGTTTTGCCTTACTAAGATTCTTGTTAAATGGCAAATCAAATAAAAATTGATATTTTCCATTTATTTAATATTTCTTATTTAGAATGAAAGTCCAAACGTAATCATTCCATTATATAAAAGTAAGGGTATAAAGTTGCCCTAAGCGGGACTTGAAAGGAATAATGTTGTCCTCGCAGGGACTGAAAGATAAATATGTCCTTATAAGGACTAATAAGGAAACGATCTTCAGTAAAAGGAGCTTCTTCTTCATTTTATTTCTGAATGCTTTCTCCTTGGATGTTCATTTCACTTTAGCCGTGGTACGAAGCTCAGAATCTCGGGACTCCGGGGTGGAGAACTCCTATTACGGCTCCTTCGCTTGGCGACGTATCCAATATATAAAATAATTGGAAGCAGTAAATTCCAGATTAGAATCGGGAGTATTCCTATGTTAAGTCTAGACTCGGAAGGTTAAGGAATGTGCTATTTTGTCATTGAGATTAAACACTAAGGGCTAGTGTTTAATTCACTCAATGTTGGCTCTGATACCAACCTGTCACACCCCGATCTCCACGTGTCCCCGGTGGGCCCGGTGTGGGGTATCGTGACGTAGTTGGCGTCATCATAGACAAACAACACAATATATAAATGCACAGCGGAAGCAAAAGATAATATATTACAATCCGAATATAAAGTAATATCAAGTATTACAACGGAAAGTAGAGGATCCACAGGCGGATCTTAAAACTTAATTGTTGTTCAACAGACTTTAGACGCCTAGAACTTGCAAGATTCCTTATTAACGCCCTGAGCAGCTTCCAGCCTATTACGTACTTGTACCTGTCACTTAGACTTTGGAAAATACGTCAGTTTTCACTGGTAAATACACTCAACTGACTCATTTGAAAAGAGTTTATGAAAATTGGTTTAGGCGCACAAGGCACAAAACTATTTTGACACTTGATTAAAATGCACAAGGCAAGATTAATCTTTTATACTTGGGACAAACTATATCTCATGTTATCAGTTTTACATAACTTGCTCTACATACGGGGCCCGGTCCTATGCCGGTTCAAGATTAACCGACACACCACTATTCCCCTATTGGGAATCCCATATTGGGTATAATCAATTAATAAGCATAAAGCATCTGTCAGGTGTATGCCTACACCCCGTGCTTGAGTCGTGGCCATTGCATTTAATGAGTCAAGGATATCCAGGACACGGTCGCATTAACCCCCAATGTTTCAGTCAAGCAATACGAATTAAAAACAGGTTATTTGGATTTCCCGACGCATTGGTCTTCGAATCCCATACCTGACCATGCGGTATTTATATTACCGTATCCCAAGCCCGTAATAGGGAAAATAAGTTAAGAGTATTTACCTGAGCTAGCTCCTGTCTTAAATAGCAAGAATTATAATAACTCAGCCGTATTCACTTAAGTAAGCGTAGGTACAATTTACTGGAAGGCTCTAGTCTGGAACGATGGTATAAATAACCAATTAGAATACTAACGGGTCTTTAATTAAGTTTAAGCTTAGACCGGTTAGTTTTAAGGAATTATACGGTTCAAGCGCACGATTAAGCGAAGACCGGATAGAACGTGATTTAGACCCGACAAGCTTGAATACTTGTATAATATGGGTATACTAAATACATTCTGGATTTTGAGACAAAAATGATAACGTTTGACCCGTTTCGGTCAATTTACGCAAACTAGTTACGTAAACCGAACCGAACGCAAAAAGGGCGTTACGGGTAGCCAAACGAGTCAAATGCAAGTTCCCTGAGATAATATGCTTTAATATGATATAATATCAGTAAGTTATGTTCTATACTGCCCGGAATAATTTTAAACTCAATTTATGCCTTAGGAGGGCATTTTGGTCATTTAAAAGATTGTAAAAGAGTCAAATTAGAAATCTGAGTTGCGGGTCTTGTTCATACAGAAAATATACTTCATTTAATATATTATAACAGTAGGGTATGACCCATATACCAAACTTAACATTTAAAATCAAACTATGCACCGTAGGGGTAATTTAGTAATTTCACAAGGGCTGAAAATGCCAAAACTAGAAATCTGAGTTCATATACTTATACTTACTGTTTTTATATGAAAATATACTAATTACATCAGTAGGTAAAAGTCTTATATGTTAAAAATAAGCATAACGCTTACTATGCGTTAAAAACGCTAAAAATGCGATTTAAAGGCGTTTCCGGGTTTTCAAAGGAGAGCTGAGATTTTTATATTTCCAGAATACTTAAAATAATTTATTTAACATATAAAATCAGTAGAAAAAGGTTTCGGGTCAAAAGGATGTGTAAAACTCATTTTATGGCTTAAACGGTCAAAACCGACATATACCGAAATAACTTAGCGATCTAAGATACGATCAGCCAAAAATTAAATAAAAATCATCAAAAATCCCAAAATATTATATAACATCAGTGGGTAAAAAGTTTTGTATCAAAACGTGGCCAGAAATAGGTTATACGCGAAAAGGGCCGTTTATGTAACTTAAGGACATAGTTTTACGCTAATGGTCATAACTCAAAATCTGGACCACCAACTGATCCGAAATTTTCGTTGCAAGTTTATATATTAGAAATAAAGATTTCTACTCTTTCACTTTTCCAAAAATCACGTTTTATATCAAAAAGGGCAAATTAGTCAACTTTAAGCATAAATCGGAAACATGCAAATGAATCGGCTAAGCATAGACTCAAACAACAAAAATTCCAGAAAGTTATACTAAAATAAGAATGGTCAAAAGTACTCTCCAGTACAGATCTCAAACATGCATGTACGAATCCGAATCGATAGTCTACGAAATAGTCGTTTTACAAGACTTTCGGTTCCGATTCGTATTTATATCAAAGATTGTCGAGTTGATGAATATAAAACACATCCTTGTATCCATTATAGGTTATTTTCAATGATCAAACAGATTGCATGTCATCTACATTACCATTTAAGCTTATTTTGCCAAAAACAACTTCTGTTGACTTTTTAGAACAAGTTTGACTCGACAATTAACATGCATATAGTGGGAATCAGAGAACACCCTTTTGAGGGTTTGTTTCCCACATAATTACCAACATAAGTGTGGTTTCAATTTGAGAAATGACTGAGTAAAACTCGCTTAATCAGAAAGTCAAAGCATAAGAACAATAGTTTGACTTTTAGCAATTAATCGATGCAAGAACGAATTAGAGACTGAATTAGGAGCTTACAAAGGTCCTATTGATGCTTAGTTATCACTAGGATGTTGCCTTGACGTTCAGAAATGCTCCAGGAAGTTGTCTTGAGAGTTTTACAAGTTGGATGTTCTTGATCACAATGTATGAGCTCAAAGAAATGCGCTTTTGATCTGTTTTATGGATGAAATCAGAGGTAGTAGCATGTTCTCAGTAGCCTAGGCATGCAAGGACTTTCATTGGATCAAAAGAGAGGTGATAACAGCTGTTTACAACTTCAAATTCGGACCCAAAATGGTCATTTTCGCGATTTCTGTTACTGGTAGTCCCACGCGGCCCGCCTGGGCATGTCCAGGCGGGTCGCCTGACCCTCTGATCAGCCAAACAAGTTTCAAACATGGCAGATTTGGTCCCTGAACTTGCATGCGATGTTTCGGCTGCTTATTTTGACTCGTAAACCCCCAAACTTGATTTTTAAGAACCTTGGGACATTTACCTACATGGTAATGTCCTCGGATAACTTTGCGCTCAACCGAAAAGCCATGAAATTCGACGTTGACGCTTTTAGTCCTTCAAGTACGGTTTTGGCCATAACTTTCTCATACGTTGACGAAACTTCATGAAATTTTTACCACATATTCTAGTGAGTATATTTTAGCTTCTCAAAGCTTCGGGTCTGCCAAAAGTTCACTCAGAGGTATAAATTAAACATGTTGACACTTTTGGCCCCTATAGTTTGCAATTCCTCACTTTTGTGCAATTTCTGCGTCGTATGATCCATGAACCACCCATTTAAGGTTATGAACATTATGTAGGGTTATCATAGAGTCTATTTATCCATTGTTGACACTTTGGACCCTTACGTTCCATAGTTTTCACTGTTTGTCACTTTTAGTCCCTCTAAAGTCTGTTTTCACATACCGGAACCTTATGACACGTGTCAAGACATTATTGGACGAAATTTTTCGAGGTGTCACACACCACAACCACCCTAGCCGGCCCACCACCACCACCATAGTCGGCCCACCACCACCACAACGGACACACCACCACCACCACAACCGACCCACCACCACCACAGCTGACACACCACCACTGCCACCAAGATAACCGACCCACCACCACCACTGCCGACACACCACCACCACCACCACCACTACCACCAACATAGCCGACCCACCACCACCACTACCACCCTAGCCGACCCACCACCACCACAACCACCCTAGCCAGCCCAACACCACCACCATAGCCAGCCCACCACCACCATAGCCGACCCACCACCACCACCACCACCACCACAACCACCCCATCCAATCCACCACAACCGACCCAACACCAACACCACCACCACAACCACCCCAGCCGACCCACCACCACCACCATAGCCGACCCACCACCACCACAGCCGACACACCACCACCACCACCACCGCCACCACAACCAACCCACCACCACCACCACAGCCGACACACCATCACCACCACTGCCACCAACATAGCCTACCCACGACCACCACCACCACCCTAGCCGACCCACCACCACCACAACCACCCCAGCCGGCCCACCACCACCACCATAGCCGGCCCACCACCACCACCATAACCGGCCCACCACCACCACCATAACCGACCCACCACCCCATCCGACCCACCACCACCACAGCCGACACACCACCACCACCCTAGCCGACCCACCACTACCACCGCCACCCCAACCGGCACACCACCACCACCATAGCCGACCGACCACCACCACAACCACCCCAGCCGGCCCACCACCACCACCATAGCCGGCCCACCACCACCACCATAGCCGACCCACCACCACCACCACCCCAGCCGACCCATCACCACCACCACAACCACCCCATCCGACCCACCACCACCACAACAGACCCACCACCACCACCACAACCACCCCAGCCAACCCACCACCACCACCATAGCCGACCCACCACCATCACCACAGCCGACCAACCACCATCACCACAGCCGACCCACCACCACCATAGCCGACCCACCACCACCACCCTAGCCGGCACACCACCACCACCATAGCCGACCGACCACCACCACAACCACCCCAGCCGGCCCACCACCACCACCATAGCCGACCCACCACCATAGCCGACCCACCACCACCACCCCAGCCGACCCATCACCACCACAACAACCACCCCATCCGACCCACCACCACCACCACAACCACCCCAGCCGACCCACCACCACCACCATAGCCTACCCACCACCATCACCACAGCCGACCCACCACCACCACCACAGCCGACACACCACCACCACCATAGCAAAGCCGGCACACCACCACCACGACCACAACTGACCCACCACCACCACAACCACAGCCGACACACCACCACCACCACTGCCACCAACATAGCCAACCCACCACCATCACCACCACCACCACCACAGCCGACACACCACCACCACCACCACCACCACCACCACAACCAACCCACCACCACCACCACCACCACAGCCGACACACCATCACCACCACTGCCACCAACATAGCCTACCCACGACCACGACCACCACCACCACCCCAGCCGACCCACCACCACCATAGCCGACCCACCACCACCACCCCAGCCGACACACCACCACCACCATAGCCGACCGACGACCACCACAACCACCCCAGCCGGCCCACCACCACCACCACAACCGACCCACCACCACCACCACCACAACCACCCCATCTGACCCACCACCACAGCCGACACACCACCACTGCCACCAACATAGCCGACCCACCACCACCACTATCACCCTAGCCGACCCACCACCAAGACAATAGAGATTTTCATGACATATGACATAGTGAAAAATTAATAAAATCTAAGAAAAGATACATTAATCTTATGTATTTCGGCTGTTCCTAACGAACTATTTAATAATACCATTATACCACACAACAAGACATCAATAAACTTTCATTTTCATTGGTAACATTAATTATTTTTTCTAGTAACCATCAAATTTAATAAGAAAAAACAAAAGACAAATAACCTGATAAAAAAATTAAACTATATTAATATAACACATTACTGGAGAAAGCACATGTCTAAACTCTAAACACACCTTTTACCCTCAGCGAGAAAGCACACCACACGGATCTCAATCCCAAACCCCTCATCCACCGTCCATTCAAACCCCTCATCCAACGGTTTAAAATAACCTCTAGAAACACAAAATCCTTAAACACAAAATAACCTCTCAAACACGCACAACCCAAGATCCCTGCCCCCACCCTTTTTGCTTCAGTTCAACCACCAGAATCGCCCACATCTCCATCATCGGCGACCACCGTAGGCGGCGGTGGCGTGGTGGAGGTTGTCGGGTCGTTGTTCGAGCGAGAGAGAGAGGCGGAGTACCGATGGCAGGGATAGTACCGATACCAGGTTCCGGCCTCCACCACGCCACTGATGGCAGGGATAGTACCGATAGTAGGCGGCGGTGGGGGCTGAGGAGG
Organism: Helianthus annuus; assembly: GCF_002127325.2. Taxonomy (NCBI): domain Eukaryota; kingdom Viridiplantae; phylum Streptophyta; class Magnoliopsida; order Asterales; family Asteraceae; genus Helianthus; species Helianthus annuus. The sequence goes on along the minus strand of NC_035448.2, from coordinate 10,154,100 downwards.
TGGTGGGGATTTTTAAGGTGCCGTTTACTGACGTGGCGATGGCAGGGATAGTACCGATACCAGGTTCCGGCAGTTTTGTCAACCCAAGTAAATACATATTTATGAAATAGTCCCAAAGGAGTTTAAATTTTTGGGCATTCATTTCAGGAAGCAACTAATAAAGAGGACACAGCAAGGTTTGCTCAGATGTGGAATAAAATAATTACAACTTTCAGGGAAGAATATTTGATAAGCAATAGGTACTTTGAACATATTTTATATTTACATGGATGTAATTTTCACCTTTTCTTACATGAATTAATTTGTACATAAATTTTTATGAGATCAGGGAAAGGGACCTTTTACTCATGCCATGCCACTACTAGAAAAATGGTCATTTTGCTAACGTGGGGTTGGCAGGGATAGTACCGATACCAGGTTTCGACAGTTTTAGTTTCAATCAGTTCTTGTTTTTGTTCTTCTTGTTGTTCGTCCACCACAGGTTCCGATTTTAATTGAATGAAAGTCTGAAACTTGATGTTTTTTAATGCTCGGAAGGTGTTCGATGATTTGCCTGAATGAAATGGAATTATTTTCTCACTACTTGAGTTGCTGATGTTGAGTTGCTGAGTTGCTCGGAAGGTGTTCGATTCTCCAGAGCTAAAAAATGAGATGGGTCTAGGTTAATGTTATCGAATTTGTTAAAGGAATATGTAATTTTATTTTCTTTATGTTAGTAGATTTTATACATTTTTTGTTTGTAAATTTGTATAAATTTATGATTAATGTTATTGAAATTTTATAGTTTTTAGTTTTATTTGCTTTTGTATCCGGTCTCTTGGATGTTTTATAAATATAATAAAACTAGAAAATTAGCTGATAATACAAAGTTTAAGAAAGAGTTATCTTGTCCATGGGAGAATGCACAATATTGTTCTAACTTATGGTGCAAAATTAGCTGATAATACAAAGTTTAGGTTCGGTTCTTCATGTTGTTTTCCTTTTTTATTGAATGCATAATGTTCTAATTAACCCTTTTCAGTTTTTCACAACATAATTGGACATTTATCTAGTTTAAAACACCTTTACTTGATCATTGTAAATTTTTTAACAGATTTGAATATTCTGTTCCTTAAGAATGCTCATTGAAAACGTAGTTAACTTTATGCATTAGTCTTTCACAACATATTTATTATTATAAAAAAATAAATAATAATAATAATAATAATAATAATACTTAATAAAAAAATATAGGCATATTTAAAAAACAATGTTATAACTAGACCCGCCAGATGGGTCGGGTTGGGGGTCGGGCAGGGTCTTTGGGTCAAAGACTCAAAGACCCTACCCGACCCGTTTGCCGGGTCTAGTTATATCATCGTTTTTTTTTAAATGTGCATATGTTATTTTTATTAAGTATTCATATTATTATTATTATTAATATTATTATTATTATTATTATTATTATTATTATTATTATTATTATTATTATTATTATTATTATGAGTTTGAAAAATTTTGAATCAATAAATCATGTATGCTTGGGTAAATAAACATTTTTGGTCTATAAGGGTCGTATAGGTCGATAAGGGTCATATAGGTCACTTTCACGCTTTTTCAGACTGAACTCCTTTCATGTCAATAATTTGTAACACCCCAAAAACATAAACCCGTATATTATAAAGTTCAAAGAATTAATAAACAAGAAATTACCAATTAAGAACTTAACCTAGTTAAATTCTAGTCTTGAAATAACTCATATTATGGTTAAAATACTTGAAGCTAGAGAAAATGGTAGTCAAGGGACTAAACTTGTCAAAAATGAAACTTGTGTTACTAATAGTAACAAAATCAAAACCATACACCCCAATTGGGGGTCCTGGTCGATCAAAGAACAAGCAGGGGCGACATCCCCCATTTTCCAAACCCTAACTTCAAGTAAATCTCTAAATTGAAGCCTCAAATCAGCCCTAAATCAAGTCTTGAACACGAATTAGTGATCCTCATCGCAAGAGGATTAAGAGGTATGTAAAAATTGATGAGAATTCTCTATTTGAAATCCTCATGAAATCTAGCAAATCTGAAATTTTGTTGATGCATGATAGTAATTAGCTAGATTAAAGATGATATAGTGTCTAGGATTAAAACCTAGACAACTAAATGTGAAATCATGCCCTAATTCAGGAAAATTCCATGAATCCATAGATGTTAAGTTATGGGTTTTGTATGTTGATGATGAATATTGGGATTTCGAGTGTAATCCTAGTATAAAGTCCATTATAAGAAGTAATTCCAGTGATATTGATGCTAAATGTATGCAAAATTTCTATTATAGTGATATTTGATGGCAAATCATAAAGTCATGAACTTGTTTATGAAGATGGGAAAATTCGACCCGCTAGGTGTTTGTAGAAATGCCTAAGTGGGAAATTAAATGTGAATTTTGAATAAAAACGCAGATTAGATAATGGTCCATGATTATGTGATTATGGTCATAAAAAGGAGTTCTAAACATGTTATGAAAACTGAATTTTCTAGGCAAGGAGTCCGGTTCATCTAGCGGACAAGCCGGAGGGAGTTCACGAGGAAAAGACGCGCTCTAAAAGGTATGAAATTTTATTGTTTCATCACATTATAAGTATTATTAGCTTTATGCGTTGCTTGAAAGAAAGGAAAGCATGAGTACCAAGAATTTCCATTATATCATGAAATCGGCTATTGCCTTAAAACAAGTTATAAGCATGAAAATTGAGCATCCGTAAGGTGTATAATTTCAGCACCTAAACGGGTCAAACAAGTTCTGGAAATAAACACGAAGCATGACTTAATGTATTGTGCGAATATCATTTGAAGCATAGGCCGTGTAGTGAATACCATAGATAAACTCTTAAACCTTGTTCTTATTATAGATGCTACGTTTTGGTTAGAATGCATGCTTGTAGTACGAAAGATTAAATAGAAATCTTGTAATTTAGAGTGAATGTTAACTCCCGTTACATGCCCAATTAAGTTGTAATTGAGTAATGTGATGATCGAAATACAAACATGAAAAACTAGCCCAGCCGTCTATTAAGTTATGTGAAACTATGCTGTCTTGTAACATAAAGAATCAGCAAGAATCCTGCATATTTAACAAGGGAGTTATGTGCAGAGTCCACCGTAAATTACGGTGGTACCGTAATTTACGGTGACCTGCAACTTTGTTACGGTGGATCTCTACTGTGTTACGGTAGACCCCCAAATGTTCAGGAGCCACCGTAATTTACGGTGGCACCGTAAATTACGGTGAAGCCCTGTTTGATGAACTTTATTTCTCGTTTTGAATAAGTTTTCGAATCTAATCCAATTTAGTGACTTCCATGGTTAATACTACTAATGCTTGTTAAACATGATAGCTTTCAGGTACCAAGTGAAGGATGAAGATCAAGCTAGTTGACTCGAACCGAACACCCTAGCAAACGCTTCCGCATATAACCTTTTGTTTTAAAAACCATGTAAACAATTGTAGTTAATGTTTTGGTCTTGATTTTGTAAAGATTGTACAAGTTGTGGTGCTTAGATGGATTAAAATGATGAAAGTTTTTGTTAAGTCAATATTTTGACATCTAATGCAAGGTTTTTATGTATATAAATCTGGTTTTATAAGCTGGGTCTTACAAGTTGGTAATCAGAGCTTAAGGTTGCCAATAAGTGTTCGGTTCAAGCTTGATCAACATCCGGTAAGAGTTATTGCTTAAGTAAAATTTAGAAGTATAGAAATAATTCACGAACAAATATACATGGAAAAGAGTGTGTAAGCACACTCAAACACGAGAAAAGCATGAAACAAGAATAATAAAATCAAGAGTGTGTAAGCACACTCAAACACGAGAAAAGCATGAGACAAGAATGATTGAGTCAAGTTACGAACTTGATCAAATCAAAACAAGTAAAACATGTATTACAAATGAGATGTTTAACAATATATGTAAACATTTCAGTATCAAAGATGGCAAGCGGAGGTGACGGAGATGCGGTGCCAAGAGTCACCGAACAGATGAGAAATGTGATTGCCGAAGAAGTTGGAAAGGCGATCGAAAACAGCTTGTCGAACTTCATTGATAAAATCCAAAATACGGTTTTATCAGTGGTAGAAGAAAGAATCAAGAAGCTAGAAGATAATTCAAATCTAGCAAAGGAAAAATCCGGGGAACGAAAACCTTGTTCATACAAGGAATTCATAGCTTGTAAACCGCCTATCTATAATGGGGAAGTTGATCCAATCGTGTGTCAACGATGGATAGGCGATATCGAGGGAGTGTTCGAGAGAACACATTGTGATGAAAATGACTACGTAGCTTATGGTACGGGTCAGTTAAGAGGTCAAGCGAAGGATTGGTGGGATAATAAGAAGAAAGAGATTGGAAACGAAGCGGCTAAGGCCATGACGTGGGAGGAGTTTAAGACGCCGTTTCTTAAACACCATAGCCCCAAAGCGGTTATAAACAAGATCAAGGAAGAGTTCATGCAACTCAGACACAAGGGTGAATCCATAGACAAGATCACGGGGGTGTTTATGGACAAAATGAAGTTCTGTAACGATCTGATCACGAACGAAGAACAAAAAGTCTATTACTACCATAACATGCTGAGCGCTGAATATAGGGAGTTCATAACCCCTTCAAAGTATGAGACCCTTACCGAGATTGTCAATGCTGCTCGGGAAAGGGAGATTGAGTTGAAGAAGAGTATAGAGCGGGGTGAACGAAGGGCACAGGATATAAATCCAAGCCCTACCAAGAAAGCAAGAACGAATGAAACGTCAAAGAAATCAGACGCAAAGAGCGGTACGCCAAGTTGCAAAATCTGCGGCAAGAATCACAAAGGTGAATGTCGCTTCAAGGATAAGCCATGTCCTATATGTCGAAAAACGGGACATATGGCTATATCATGCCCAGAAAAAGTGACCGTTTGTTATAACTGTTACCGAACGGGTCACAAAAGATCAGAGTGCCCAGAATTGGCGGGGAAGAAAGAAGGGCAAGACTCAAAAGGTGAAGCCGCAAAAGCCAAAGCAAGATCCTTTCAATTGACCGCTGCTGAAGCAAAGGTCGAACCTGACGTGGTCTCAGGTATATTCACTATAAATTCAATTCCCGCACGTGTGTTATTTGATACTGGTGCGAATAAATCCTTTGTTTCATATGGGTTTATTCGACACCCCTCATTTGTTCTAACAAAATTGCCTATGCCTTTAGAGGTAGAGATAGGTAATAATAAAAGCTTTATTGTCTGTGATGTATGTAAAAACTGCACGATCAATATTGATGACGAGGAATATGCAATAGACTTGATCCCGATGTCGATGGGAGAATTCCAAGTGGTAGTGGGAATGGATTGGCTATCCCGTTACCACGCAAAAGTGGTTTGTTTCCGAAAGGAAATAAAACTAACTTCTCCTAGCGGAAAGCAAGTTACAATATATGGAGAAAAGGGAGGTAACCCGGTGATATGCTCAATGCTAGAAGCTCGCAAACTCATGAAACATGGATGCAAGGCCTTTATGGTACATGCGAGCGAAACGGAAAAGGAACTCCTCAAAATTGGGGATGTACCAGTCGTGCGAGATTATGAAGACGTGTTTCCGGAAGAACTACCGGGGATACCGCCAGAACGGGAGGTAGAGTTCGGAATCGAGTTGATTCCGGGCGCGAAACCCGTGGCCAAGGCGCCATACCGACTTGCACCGTCGGAGTTACAAGAATTGATGTCTCAAATTCAGGAATTTCTTGACAAGGGATTTATCCGACCGAGTGTGTCTCCGTGGGGCGCACCGGTCTTATTCTCGAAAAAGAAAGATGGCAGTATGCGCATGTGTATCGATTACCGGGAGTTAAACAAACTCACGGTGAAGAATCGATACCCACTTCCTAGAATTGACGATTTATTCGACCAACTGCAAGGAGCAAGTTGGTTTTCCAAAATTGATCTCCGATCCGGTTATCACCAATTGAAAGTCAAGGAGGAGGACGTGCCCAAAACGGCTTTCCGTACGAGGTACGGGCATTATGAATTCCTCGTAATGCCTTTCGGATTGACCAATGCGCCCGCGGCTTTCATGGACCTCATGAACCGGGTTTGCAAACCCATGCTAGATAAGTCGGTAATTGTATTTATCGACGACATTCTGGTATATTCAAAGAGTGAAGCCGAGCACGTGTGTCATTTGCGGGAAATATTAGACACACTTGGACGAGAGAAGCTGTATGCAAAATTCACGAAGTGTGCTTTCTGGTTACGGGAAGTACAGTTTCTTGGGCATCTTATTAGTGCTGATGGAGTACTAGTAGATCCGTCAAAGATAGAAGCTGTGACAAAATGGAGCCCTCCAAGAAATCCCTCGGAAATCCGAAGCTTTTTAGGGCTTGCGGGATATTATCGGAGATTCATACAGGATTTCTCCAAAATTGCCTTACCCTTGACCAAATTAACTCGTAAGGAGGAAAAGTTTGTGTGGGGCATTAAGCAAGAGGAAGCTTTCCAAACACTCAAGGAAAAGTTGACCCACGCTCCGGTACTGACCTTACCGGAAGGGACTGAAGACATGGTGGTTTACTCGGACGCTTCTCAATTGGGGCTCGGATGCGTGTTAATGCAATGAGGCAAGGTTATCGCCTACGCCTCGAGACAATTGAAGATTCATGAAAATAAATATCCGGTTCACGACTTAGAATTGGCGGCGGTGGTGTTTGCCTTAAAGATATGGAGACATTACTTGTATGGAGTAAAGTTTACAATCTTTACCGACCATAAAAGCTTGAAATATTTCTTCGACCAGAAGGAACTAAACATGCGGCAAAGGCGGTGGTTAGAAACCGTCAAGGACTATGACTGCGAAATACATTACCACCCCGGTAAGGCCAATGTAGTTGCCGATGCGCTGAGTCGCAAAACAGATTATGCCCCGATACGGGTACGATCAATGCAACTGGTTGTGACTTCAAGTTTACTAGAACGAATTCGAGAAGCACAAGATGAAGCTGTAAAGGCGGAAAACTGGAAAAAGGAAAGAATTATTGGTCAAGTTAAAGACCTTGAAGTGGGCAGTCATGGCCTAAGAACTCGTTTTAATAGAATCTGGGTTCCCAACACATGTGGTGTTAAGAAGCTTCTCCTTGATGAAGCTCATAAATCCCGTTATTCCATTCACCCGGGGGCGACCAAAATGTATCATGACTTGAAGCAAAACTATTGGTGGCCCGGAATGAAGCGAGACACTGTGAAATACGTGGAAAAATGCTTGACATGCCTACAAGTCAAGGCGGAACACCAAAAGCCGTATGGTAAACTCCAACCGTTAGAAATTCCGGTTTGGAAATGGGAGCAAATCACGATGGACCTATTGACTAAACTACCTAAAACAAGTCGTGGTTTTGACGCTATTTGGGTGGTCGTGGATAGGTTAACTAAAAGCGCCCACTTTATTCCGATTCGTGAAACCTATACATCTGAGAAAATGTCGGAGGTATACACCAATGAAATCATAGCAAGGCATGGGGTACCGATATCCATTGTATCAGACAGGGATACTCGGTTTACCTCGAAATTCTGGCGTGAATTCCAAGAACAGATGGGAACCAAATTGTTCCTTAGCACTGCTTATCATCCACAAACGGATGGGCAGAGCGAAAGAACAATACAAACATTGGGTGATATGCTACGGGCTTGCATTATTGACTTTGGGGGTAGTTGGGATGTCCATTTACCCTTGGTCGAATTCGCATATAATAATAGCTATCACGCGAGCATTAAAATGGCCCCGTATGAGCTATTATATGGCAGAAAGTGTCGGACTCCGGTATGTTGGGGAGAGGTGGGCCCGCGAGGGCTAGCACCAACTGATGTAATCCGAGCTACAAATGCGAAAATTGATATAGTTCGGACACATTTGAAAGCGGCTCAAGACCGACAAAAAGCATACGCAGACAAAAGAAATAGGCCAATCGAGTTTCAGGTTGGCGATATGGTCATGCTAAAGGTTTCCCCATGGAAGGGTATTATCAGATTCAGAAAAGGGGGAAGTTAAGCCCGAGATTCATTGGGCCATTTAGAATCATTGAACGAGTTGGTAAGGTAGCTTATCGACTTGAATTACCCGAAGAGTTGAGTGGGATTCATAACACATTTCACGTATCACATCTCCGGAAATGTTTGGCCGACGAGACCGCTCATGTCCACTACGATGACATCGAAGTGGATAACAGTCTCAATTATGCAGTAAAACCGATTGCGATTTTGGATCGTAAAGAGAAAAATTTGAGGAACAAAGTGATATATCAAGTCAAGGTCAAATGGGACCACAGAAAAGGGTCAGACACTACTTGGGAACCCGAAGAGGAGATGCGACGTCTCTACCCTACATTATTTGGTACGTAATTCGGTTTCGGGGACGAAACCCTTTTTTAAGGGGGGTGGACTTGTAACACCCCAAAAACATAAACCCGTATATTATAAAGTTCAAAGAATTAATAAACAAGAAATTACCAATTAAGAACTTAACCTAGTTAAATTCTAGTCTTGAAATAACTCATATTATGGTTAAAATACTTGAAGCTAGAGAAAATGGTAGTCAAGGGACTAAACTTGTCAAAAATGAAACTTGTGTTACTAATAGTAACAAAATCAAAACCATACACCCCAATTGGGGGTCCTGGTCGATCAAAGAACAAGCAGGGGCGACATCCCCCATTTTCCAAACCCTAACTTCAAGTAAATCTCTAAATTGAAGCCTCAAATCAGCCCTAAATCAAGTCTTGAACACGAATTAGTGATCCTCATCGCAAGAGGATTAAGAGGTATGTAAAAATTGATGAGAATTCTCTATTTGAAATCCTCATGAAATCTAGCAAATCTGAAATTTTGTTGATGCATGATAGTAATTAGCTAGATTAAAGATGATATAGTGTCTAGGATTAAAACCTAGACAACTAAATGTGAAATCATGCCCTAATTCAGGAAAATTCCATGAATCCATAGATGTTAAGTTATGGGTTTTGTATGTTGATGATGAATATTGGGATTTCGAGTGTAATCCTAGTATAAAGTCCATTATAAGAAGTAATTCCAGTGATATTGATGCTAAATGTATGCAAAATTTCTATTATAGTGATATTTGATGGCAAATCATAAAGTCATGAACTTGTTTATGAAGATGGGAAAATTCGACCCGCTAGGTGTTTGTAGAAATGCCTAAGTGGGAAATTAAATGTGAATTTTGAATAAAAACGCAGATTAGATAATGGTCCATGATTATGTGATTATGGTCATAAAAAGGAGTTCTAAACATGTTATGAAAACTGAATTTTCTAGGCAAGGAGTCCGGTTCATCTAGCGGACAAGCCGGAGGGAGTTCACGAGGAAAAGACGCGCTCTAAAAGGTATGAAATTTTATTGTTTCATCACATTATAAGTATTATTAGCTTTATGCGTTGCTTGAAAGAAAGGAAAGCATGAGTACCAAGAATTTCCATTATATCATGAAATCGGCTATTGCCTTAAAACAAGTTATAAGCATGAAAATTGAGCATCCGTAAGGTGTATAATTTCAGCACCTAAACGGGTCAAACAAGTTCTGGAAATAAACACGAAGCATGACTTAATGTATTGTGCGAATATCATTTGAAGCATAGGCCGTGTAGTGAATACCATAGATAAACTCTTAAACCTTGTTCTTATTATAGATGCTACGTTTTGGTTAGAATGCATGCTTGTAGTACGAAAGATTAAATAGAAATCTTGTAATTTAGAGTGAATGTTAACTCCCGTTACATGCCCAATTAAGTTGTAATTGAGTAATGTGATGATCGAAATACAAACATGAAAAACTAGCCCAGCCGTCTATTAAGTTATGTGAAACTATGCTGTCTTGTAACATAAAGAATCAGCAAGAATCCTGCATATTTAACAAGGGAGTTATGTGCAGAGTCCACCGTAAATTACGGTGGTACCGTAATTTACGGTGACCTGCAACTTTGTTACGGTGGATCTCTACTGTGTTACGGTAGACCCCCAAATGTTCAGGAGCCACCGTAATTTACGGTGGCACCGTAAATTACGGTGAAGCCCTGTTTGATGAACTTTATTTCTCGTTTTGAATAAGTTTTCGAATCTAATCCAATTTAGTGACTTCCATGGTTAATACTACTAATGCTTGTTAAACATGATAGCTTTCAGGTACCAAGTGAAGGATGAAGATCAAGCTAGTTGACTCGAACCGAACACCCTAGCAAACGCTTCCGCATATAACCTTTTGTTTTAAAAACCATGTAAACAATTGTAGTTAATGTTTTGGTCTTGATTTTGTAAAGATTGTACAAGTTGTGGTGCTTAGATGGATTAAAATGATGAAAGTTTTTGTTAAGTCAATATTTTGACATCTAATGCAAGGTTTTTATGTATATAAATCTGGTTTTATAAGCTGGGTCTTACATAATTATACCTTAAATTCATCAAAAGTCGTGCCGATAAGCCTCTCATTGCTCAATGAGAGGCGTATAGGGATAAATGCTCCAACTACCACAACCTTATATGCCTCTCATAGGGCAATGAGAGGCTTATCAAAACCCTTTTTCTGGCACATTAATTGCTTTCACACTATATACGCCCCTTATTGCCCTATATGCCACCTCTAGGCGGGGTGTGTCATTACTTTTGGGGGATGTACCAATACCCTCATCCAAAAAGAAAACAACATAATGGAATGCAATAAATAGGTTAATCAGAAAATTTGGAGGAATTTATTTTTATAGAAAGAAGAAGAATACAAGTCAATGAGAAAATTTGGAGCTAATACTAGTACAAAAAGGAGCAAATAAGACGGTTTAGAAAAGGCTTTTAAGACGATTTTATAGAAAGTGACATATTTAAGATTTGGAATAAAACAAATTTTATTGGACCGTCTTATTTTGATAAATGAAACCGTCATATTTAAGATTTAGATTATAAAATCTCCATTAAACCGTCATATTAGATCTAATATATTAAACCGTCGTATTAGGCTTATTTTATTATATGGAACCGTCATATATTTCTCATTTTATTATTAAAATCTATACTATATAATAAAAGAAACCATTTTAGGGACACTTGTCATCATATTAGCCAATCTCTTACAGATAATTATAATTTTAATTTAATCTCTTCTAATTAATTATATATAACCCTCCTACTAAATATTATTTATTTTAATATCTTATACTAGGTTAGAACCCCGTGTATTACACGGGTTGAATAAATGTAATTTTATATAAAAAATAATAAAAAAAAGTTATATGTTTGTGAACCCCATATATTGTACGGGTTAAATAAATATAATTTTATATATCAAATAATAAAAAAAGTTATATCTTTAAAAACCATGTGTATTACACAGATTAAATAAATGTAATTTTTATACTAAATACTAAAAATGTCGTACCTTTAAAAAACCAGTGTATAATCGGGTTGAACAAATGTAATTTATAATATTTACATTTTATTAATTTATATTGAAGGGATTATTCCAAACGTTATGAGATGTGTAAACCCTATGAAAACACACGTTTTGACGTATCCGATTGAACTCAATATATCCTATAGTTGCATTGCGATTGGATCAAAAAGTAACATAAATCTAATTATATCGTACAATCATAACGTATTATACGCGACCGACTAACTCAAATTTATATTGTCAAGGCAAAAACTCTTGAGGGGGTCAAAGTGGTATTTATAAAGTTCATAAAAAGTTAAGTGGTTAAAAATTGTATTTCCTGAACTTAATGGCTAAGAAAAGGGTAAAGATAAAATTTGACAAAGTTTTGGGGTAAGAACGGAAACTATATCAAAGTTATAAATATCAAAAAATATTATATTATCTTCTATACGAATTATTTAAATTTATATTAAATTTATTTTTATAATTATGTTTTAATTGATATTAGTTATCTATAAAAATAGACTACTTCAATGAATGACATGTGTCATTTTATTGGTTTCTTTTATTATATAGTATAGATTATAGATAATCCTCCTACTAAATATTATTAGTTTAATATTTTATAGATAATTATTATTTAGTTTAATCTCCTTCTCATTTATAATAAATATAATTTTATATAAAAAATAATAAAAAGATATATTTTAAAAAAATTTCATATATCGCACATATTAAATAAAATATAATGTCATATGTTAATACAAAGAGTCATCAAGATTTATACTTTAGAAATGAACATTGATATACTATTTACTAATTATAAAACTTTACTTTTTATTTTATTTTATTTTGTATAAATGTAATTTTATATAATAAATAATAAAATGATATATTTAAAAAAACTCGTATATTGCACGTGTTTAATAAAATATAATGTCATATGTTAACACATACAGTCGTAAAGATTTATCTTTTAAAAATGAACTGTAATGTACTATTTACTTATTATAACATTTTACTTTGTTAAATATGTATTCTTAACTAATTTTTTGTTTAAAATCATTATTATTAATTAATATGATCATAATAAAAATAAACGTTTGTATTCTTATCGAATTTTTTGTTAAAAATTATTATTATTATTATTATTATTATTATTATTATTATTGTTATTATTATTTAATATGATAATAATAAAACCAAATGTTCATCCTTATCTAAATACTTATTCTTATCTAATACTTTTGTTTAAAATTATTACTATTATTATTTAATATGAGATAAATAGGAAAATAAGGTGAGAAATCACCAGAAAGTGACACGTGTGTAATAAAATAAACCATTTTAGGGACACTTGTCATCATATTTGCCAATCTCTTATAGATAATTATAATTTTAGTTTAATCTCTTCTAATTAATTATAGATAACCCCTTACTAAATATTATTTATTTTAATATCTTATATTATAGATAATCCTTCTATTAAATATTATTAGTTTAATATCTTATGGATAATTATTATTTAGTTTAATCTCCTTCTCATTTATAATAAATATAATTTTATATAAATAATAATAAAAAGATATATTTTTAAAAAAATTCGTATATTGCACTTATGGAATAAAATATAATGTCATATGTTAATACAAGCAGTCATCAAGATTTATACTTTAAAAATGAACATTGATATACTATTTACTTCTTATAAATTTTTACTTTTTTATTTTATTATATTTTGTATAAATGTAATTTTATATAATAAATAATAACAATATATATATTTAAAAAAAACTCGTATATTGCACGTGTCTAATAAAATATAATGTCATATGTTAACACATACAGTCGTCATGATTTATCTTTTAAAAATGAACTATAACGTACTATTTACTTATTATAACATTTTACTTTGTTAAATATGTATTCTTAACTAATTTTTTGTTTAAAATTATTATTATTTTTTAATATGATCATAATAAAAATAAGCGTTTATATTCTTAACTAATTTTTTGTTTAAAATTATGATTATTATTATTATTATTTAATATGATAATAATAAAAACAAATGTTCATCCTTATCAAAATATTTATTCTTATCTAATTTTTTGTTTAAAATTATTACTATTATTATTTAATTTGAGAGATAAATAGGAAAATAAGGTGAGAAAGCACCAGAAAGTGACACGTGTCCAAAAAATATTTTTATTTATTAGTATCGGAAGATTTATTTGAATTAATTATATTTGAACGTTTTGTTTTGTTTGGTATCAAATAGATTTTACGAAACTTAAAATAAAATTAACTGATATTATTTATCGTTTATACATTTACGGAGTTTTAAATAAAGTGTTAAATTTATTGAGACTTCGTTAACAAATTTTGCAACAACAGAATAATCTATTTTTATCACGAAAACCAAACTTTGTATTAATATATTAAATATTTTTATTTTCACTATACAAAATTATATTTACTCGACCCACCTAATACATGAGGTTTTTTAAGATATAACTTTTTATTATTTGATATATAAAATTAGTTTATTCAATTCATACAATACACGAGGTTTTTTAAAGGTATATATTTTTATTATTTAGTACAAAAAATTACATGTATTCAAACCGTGTAATGCACATATTTTTAAAGATGTATTTTTTTATTATTTCGTATATAAAATTTACATTTATTCAACCTGTGTTATAAATTATGTTTTTAATGATGTATTATTTTATTATTTGGTAAACAATATTATATTTTATTCAACTCGTGTAATACGCGTGGTTTTAAAGATTAACATTTTTACTTGGTATATAAAATTACATTTATTCAACCCGTACAATATGGTTCTTATGGATATAACTTTTTATTATTTAAAGTATAAAATTATATTTATTCAACCCGTACAATAAATGAGATTTTTAAAAATATATTATTTTTATTATTTAGCATATAAAATTTATTTATTCAACCCCGTGTATTACACGGGGTTATAACCTAGTTTTATATATAAACAATACTAATTCCCCCTAAGTCTTGACGCAAATATTGATTGAGAAAAAAAAGTGTAGACAATCCTTGCACTCAATTTATGACTCATCTCTACACATACAGTTGTAGACAATCCTTGCACTCAATTTAGTTTAATTATTATGTAGACAATCCTTGCACTCAATTTAGTTTAATTATTATTCTCAATGGCAATATTATAATTAATAAGCAATCCTAATTATTATTCTCAATGGCAATGAGCCACAATTATCTGAAGAAAATATGGTTACCGATAAGTTATGCCCGTCTATTATTGTTATTTTAATATCAGAAAAAAATCATTTTAACTTTAAATAAAAAATCATACTAATCCTTTAATCATTAAACAAAAACAAATAGAATACTTTTAAAATTTAAACAAAAAATATCTATCATTATTTATTCTATAAGAATAGAAGAACTTATTGCAAATTCTAAAGTTCATATTCTCAGCAAGTTCAAGCCAAATCAATTCAAGTTAAAGTTCATTCTTCATTAAAACCACACCTACTCAAGTTGTTCATTCCTAGTTTCCTTCATTGTGGATCTTCACACTTCAAGGTAACACTTATTTTAACTAAGTTTTTAATTTATTATTTAATGAAATCACTAATTTAATGAGATATAACAATCAAAAAGTGGGTTGGATTTAGGGGTGCTCACGGTTTGGTTTGAAATTGTGAAACCGTCTAAGCCGGTCATCGATTGGTTTCACGGTCGGTTTATTTCTTTCACTTTCGGTCGGTCGGTTTCAGGTATTTTAAACTGTAGCTAACGGTTTGGTTTGCGGTTTATACCAAAAACCGATCGTATAAAACCGGGCCGGACCGTAAAATTTGATTAATTTTTTATTTATTAAATATTTAGCAATAGATACATTAAGTTATTTATATTACGAGTGTAAGCTCCAATGCATTAATTTGAATACTTTGTGTGTGTAAATGCCACTTTGTACTTGGAACTGGCCCTATAGGAGATAAGAGGTTAAGATGACAGCTATTTAAAAATTTTAAACGAAAAGAAGTTCCTTTTTTCTATTAACTATCGATCTCATATAACGATAATTATTTCTAAATCAATTAAAAAGTCTGCACCTTGTAATATTAGATAAAATAAAGATCTACTTAGATCGTTAGTTAGATTAGGAGCGATTAAAGGTATACTTAGATCGTTAGTTATTATTTTAACTAAGTTTAATTTATCATCGAAGTCTAAACCGTGAAACCGAACCGGAACCAAACCGTTAGTAATGGTTTGGTTTGGTTCGATTTTAATTCTTAACGGTTCGGTTTTGGTTTTCAACAATAAAAAACCGTTACGAACGGTTTGGTTCACAGTTTGACCTAAAAAACGATAAAACCGGACCGTGAACACCCCTAGTTGGATTCACCACTTTATATTAATCTTCGTTGATTCATCCACATCATACTTAATATTTCAATTCAAATCTATTTTTTTTTGTTTGGTTATGCACTTCAGATGGATCGTAACTATTGGATGTATGAAATTAGACGTACTGACCCAAGATTTGTGACCAACATGAAATTTTTTCTTAAGATTGCTCAAGAGGATCGTGTGAAAAAAGGAAACGAACTTGTTCCGTGTCCTTGTATGGAATGTAAAAATTTTACCGACTTCAAGGATATACGAGACATCGAGTATCATTTGTTGAGAAATGGATTTATGTTTAATTATACTTGTTGGTCAAAACACGGGGAGTCACTTGCTAATCAAAGCATAACCTCAATAAATTTAGGCTCTAATTATAATGATGAGAACAACGCTCTGTATATTAGAGATGACAGTGATAATTTAAACGAGGGCTATGATAATATAAACGAGGTCAACGATAATTTAAATGACATGCGCGATGATTTGGAAGCCAATGCTGATGACAGTGATCTAGAAAAACTACAACAATTATTTACCGACGAAGAAAAACCGTTATATGTTGGTTGTACAAAATTTTCTAAGCTTAGCGATGTGTTAAAACTCTTTAACTTAAAGACAAACTACAGTTGGAGCGATAAGAGTTTTACATGTCTACTGGAGTTATTGCATGATATGCTACCCACAGACAACGAGCTACCCATATCTGTGTACCAAGCTAAGAAATTGATGTGTCCAATGGAATTAGAGGTGGAAAGAATACATGCATGTCCCAATGATTGTATGTTGTATAGAAATCAGTACGAGAAAGCTCATACGTGTGTTAAATGCGGTGAATCAAGGTACAAACGTAAAAATGAAACTAATGATTATGACGACGATGTGATGAAAAACGGGCCTCCAGCTAAATTATTATGGTATTTCCCTATTATACCGAGATTAAAGCGTTTATTTGCTAATCCTAAAGAGTCAAAGTTGTTGCGTTGGCATTCCGAAGAGCGTAAGGATGATGGAAAGTTAAGACATGTGGCGGATTCACCTCAGTGGAGAAACTTTGATTACGATTATCCCGATTTTGGAAACGAGGTTAGATATATACGATTTGGCCTTAGTTCAGACGGTATCAATCCTTTCGGAAACATGGTATGTCATTTGCAGTATATGATGCACATGTATGTATGATAACAATAATCAGAAAGCAATTCAAGTCATTAATTGTAATTCAGCACAATCATTAAGTACTCATTGTTTAATAATTGTACGGATGCATGCAAATTTGGTAATTGTCACATATAATTCTTTTATGTATTCTTGCCATAACTTATAAACTATAATGTTTAAAAAAATCTAAAAGTACCGTGACGACCTATTTATTTTTGTCGATGTTTTGATAGTTGTCTTAGTTAGTATTAACGTGTTGATTAAAATTAGGGGTGCAAACGAGCCGAGCGGCTCGCGAGCTACTCGAGATCGGTTCGAGAAAAAGGTCGAAACGAGTCGAGCCTTATCGAGCCCGAGCCGAGCTTGAGCCTTAAATAACGCTCGTTTGTTTATCGAGCCTGAGCACGAGCCTCGCATGTGAAGCTCGTTAGGCTTGTTGAGCCTTATCGAGCCTTAGTGTAAACGAGCTGAGTTGAGCCGAGCTTATTCAAACGTGTTTACAAGCCGACCTTGAACCTAAAAACAAGCTTATTTAGTAAATGAGCCCGAACCCGAGCTTTAATTATCGAGCTCATAAGCCTAAAAAGTCTATTATTTATATTATTTTTATTTAATATACTAATTAATAGATAATAAATGAGCCGAGCTCGAGCTTGAGAAAATACAAACGAGCCGAGCTCGAGCCTTGAAAACAAAGCTCGAATCGAGCCGAGCTCGAGCCCGAGCTCTCATAAGTTAATCGAGCTAGAGCTCGAGCCTGGTCAAGCTCGGGCTCAGCTCGGCTCGGCTCGTTTGCACCCCTAATTAAAATGTACAAGTAGATGATGCCTTAGTGTACAAGTGATTAAAGCCTAATCTACTTAGTTATTATACCAGTATGTTTAATAGCTATAGAATGTAAAGTGATTAAATACCGTCAGTTTAATCATCTCATCAAGATTATACTTTAGTCCCTCATCTTTAACAAAATTATAGATTATTAGTTAGTAGTTACACTTTGTGCCCTTGTAAAAAACTAACTCCCCCTTCCACACGATTCTTAAACGGTGATAACTTTTTGATACATTAATATTTTTTTAATTACACCATATAAACGAGTATTTTATTCTCTTTCATTTGAGTATAGTATTACCCTAGTTTTTTTAATTGAAAAATTGATATGTTATGTGATTAACAGTGTTTAAGTGTGAGTAATAACTGAATCATTAAACCAAAGCCGAACCGAAATCAACCAAAAACTGATTTACCAAAACCCGAATTAACCAAAATCGGTTATCAATTTTTCTTACCCACATTTAACCAAAACTAACTGAACGACCCCATTCATATTTTCGTACAAGTCTAGCTGTTATACCTTCATTCCTGTATTTCATATTTATACCCTCATCTTATGTATTTATACCTCCATTTCATGAATCTATACATCCATTTCATGTATTTATACCTAAATTTCATGTATTTTTAATAAAAAAATTTAGCCCAAGTTTGGTTTTGGCTATTGACCGAAATTAAATAAAAAAAACCGTCAATCTAAATGAATAAACCAAAACGATTAACTGAAAACGAATTGTTAATAAAATAGACTAATCAATGACCTCATTTTCGGTAGAGGATAATAATCTAACCAACCAAACAATGCACACTATGGCAATTTCTGTGTTTTCCGCCACATCGCTCGCTATTATTGGTTATTAACCAAAACCGGTTATGGATGAGCAATAACTAAATCGTTAACATAAACCAAACAAAAAACAGACGAAACTGAACTGAAATAAAACAAAAACTGAATTAATTGAAAATTTAAAATTTAAAATTTAAAACTGAAAACCGAATTAACCTAAAACCGGTTATCAATATTTTTGTACTCTCGTTTAACCAAAATTAGCTAATCCGAACCGAATTATTCATATATTTCTAGCTTTAATACCTCTGGTTCATATTTCATATTTTATATCTCCATTTCATATTTTTATACTTTCATTTCATGTATTTATACCATAGTTTCATATATTTCTAAGCAAAGTTTGATTTTGCTATTAACTAAAATTAAATGGAACAAACCAAAAACCAACAATCTATCCGAATAAACCGAAGTGATTAACTGAAAACCAATTGGTTAATAAAATAGACTAACCGATGACTTTGTGTTAAATTTTGTTTTTTATAGGGACCCCAGACATCTAGGTGAACCAATTCTCCCACATAAGATGATTTATGATCACTTAAGGGAAATGGTTCTCTGTGTTGTTTGGCTTTATGGCAAACATCACAAGGAAAAGACTCGCCTACATTTTTAAGGCCAAAATCATTTTTTAGAATTTTTAAGACTTGGTTAGATGGGTGACCTAACCTAGAGTGCCACAAGTTTAAATTGTCATAACTGTTAAAGCACACCTTAGTAGAAAAAGAAGCATCACCACATAAATATAACCCATCAATTTGACTACCAGTCGCCAGGATTTTCTTTGTGCGTAAATCCTGAAGATAACACGTATGTTCATCAAAAGATATACGTAATTTATTGTCACGAGCAAGTTTATAGACAGAAATTAGGTTGACATGATACTCTGGTATAACAAAGACATCAGATAAAATGACTTCTTCTGTTAATTTTATAGAGCCAATTTTAGTAACTTTGGCATTTGTTCCATTGGGGTGTTTTACCGTAATGTTAAGATTTGATACATCAATTTGGTTCAATAACCCTTTGTCGGACATAACCATATGTTGGTTTGCGCCAGAGTCAATGATCCAACCTAATGATGTATCATAGGAACAATTTGCAAAGTTGTAAAAAAATTTACTAAAAACATGCGAAGCAAAGAAGTCAATAGATTTACCTCCAAAGTTATTGTTTTGAGGTCTCTCACTGTTTTTTTCCTTAAGTAATCCCAATAGTTGAGCAATCTGATCAGAAGTAAGAGTAGGAGCAGATGTAGTAGAAGAGCTGTCACCTTTTTCGGGAGCAGAGACATTTGATACAGAATTATTAATCCTACCCCCTTGACTTGATTTGGACTTGTATCCTTGGGGGTATCCAACAAGTTCATAGCATCTATCCATAGTGTGGCCCAGTTTGTGACAATGAGTGCAATTAAGATGTGGGTTAGGACCTTTTGAAAACCTTTTTTTAGTTTCATAAGAGTGATTAGATTTTGAAGCGAAACCCATGTTTTGACCTTTAACATGGGTGTTTCCACTTCTATGTGATTCCTCCCTCGATATGATAGAGAAAGCAGTTTTAATAGAGGGGAGAGGATCACGAGTTAAAAGATTAGTTCTAACTGGTTGATATATATCATCAAGACCCATTAAAAACTGCATTAATTTTATCAAATGACTAAAATCATTAAATTGTTTTGAAGCTTCACATGAGCACGAGGGTAATTGCACCATTGCATCAAATTGTTTCCACATTGTGTTTAGTTTGTGATAGTAATCAGAAACAGGACTCCCATTTTGAGACATAGAATTAATTTTTTGATACAAGCTAAAGACGACCGACCCATCCACTCTATCATAAGTTTCTTTTAAATCCTCCCAAACTTCGGAAGCAAGTTTGGAATAGACCTGCCCTACATATAATTCTTCACAAATGGAATTTAAAATCCAAGTAAGAACGACAGAGTTGCATCTATCCCATTGTGACGCTAAAATTTCATTATCAGTAGATCTTTTGCATTTGCCATTTATAAAACCAATTTTATTTTTTGCTTGCAAGGCAAGAGTGAAAGCATTAGCCCAAACAGTATAATTTTCGGTTCCTTTTAATTTTATGTTGACAATAGTTAAATTGCTAGAATCACTAGCATGTAAATAAAGAGGGTCACTGGCTTCAAGCTTGCTAATTAAGGTTTCTGTCATATCAATAAAAAGATAAAGAATGAAGAACAATAAACAAACGCAGCGGAGGATAAAGTTATTTAGTTTCAACAAACTCACCGATTTGCCTATAGAAAAGTCAATCGGTGGCCGTATCAGCAACAAGTAACTATACCCGATAAAGTTTTCCGATATTATGTCAAAGCCACTTAATCCAAATGTTAAACAGATATGTAAAAATGTGGACCCAACAGTATCAGCAGATCAAACCGGAGATGGAAACAACCGGCAAATCTGCACTCCAGTTGTTTAATAAAGCCCTTTTAACGACAGCCTTATTAAACGATAAGGATCCAAAACAAGAAAAAAAACTGATCAACGACAACTCTTTTAACAGGGTTAACCAGTCGAGGAAAAAAAACAGTGAGATGTTGTAGGCAACCGTCGATTCACGAGCAACGAGGCTCTGATACCATGTCACAAACAGGTAATCGAGAGGGTTTATTATACAATCAACTCACAATGGTTTATTCAAAAAAGGATTATAAGAACAGAACTGGAAATGTAGAAATGGCAAAATATAAAAAATGAGACAGTGGGTTATATACCCTAAGATCAATTGTTAATAAGAAAGTGATGAACACAAGTTGTTACAGTTTGTAAACCTGTAATAATCGCTAGTGTGTCTGAACCATAGGGCTGCACCAATGTTATATAGAAGTTCCCTTAACAATAAGAAAGGCAAGAGCCAAATTTACGGTAATCAAGAGCTGGAGCCAAAGAGGAAGAAAGGAAAGCAAGGCTGGTGCCCTAATATCCTTCTGTAAGTTATTGCAGGCTTGAGATAAAAAAGGCTTGTGAGGCCCACCACCAAAAAATAGCCAGAATGAAGAGAGCCCATTATGCAAAAAAGAAAAAAAGGAAAAAGGATTATTAAATTGATTTATGAAAGGAAAAAACAAAATTTAACACTTTGGTTTCGGCTACGGTCGAGGATAATAACCGAACCAACCGAACCATGCACAACACAATGAAATGGATTACCCGATCACTTCGCTTTTAATGTATATCTATTACAATGATACTACAATAAATATTATACAGATAAGAAAACTACAAAAAATGAGTATCGCAATACGACGTGTCGCTCCCGATGTATCGCGCGGGCATCCTGCTATTATATACATAATAGATATAGAAATAGAGTGAAAAGGGTGTGGAAATAAGGTTTAGGGATGTGAGAATAGTGGGTGGAATTTGGGTTGGTTTTGATTGGTTAATATATATATTTTTTTTTATAAAAAGCCACTTTCTGCGCCCCGTCCCACTTCTCATGTTTTTGCATCACGCCCCATTTCAGATGTGTGCTTAGTACTTACGTGTCGTCCACGTATCGTTTAATGCTCCATTTTCAAATCCCTAGATACCGTACAGCCTAAGCGGTGGCGCTTTTACTTTTGAGAGTTTTCTTTTTGAAACTTATTTTATGATACTTCTTGTTTCTTTTGAGAGTTTTCTTCTTGAAACTTATTTTATTATACTTCTTGTAACCGGTGGCTTTTTGACTTTTGAGAGTTTTCTTCTTGAAACTTATTTTATTATACTTCTTCTTGTAGGTTCTGAGATATTTTTCCAAGTTGACACGGTTTGTCGACCGACAAGATAGTGTTTGACCATGGAAGAAAAAACCAAAAAAAAAAAAAAAAAAAAAAAAAACCGTTTTTTAATCATGGATATAGCCATCGTGCGTAATTACAACAAAATGACGGCAAACACTACGGCCGCAGCAAGCAGGTCGGTTCCTTCTTATCTAATTAGATCCATCAGTATATATAGCTAAAACAAAAAAAAAAAACCAGTGCATGCATGCTCAGAACAATGATCTCAAATATGCTTCTGCCTTTTTTGTTTCTTTTCCTCTGGACTCTCCTTTACATTCTTCCCAAAAAGAAATCAAAATTCAATCCACCAGGCCCTCCTGGCCTGCCATTCATCGGCAACTTGCATCAGCTCGATCAATCCAGCCTCCATACTTCCTTATGGAATCTCACAAAACCATACGGTCCGATCGTATCCCTTCGCTTCGGCTTCAACTCGGCTGTTGTTATATCATCAGCGAGTTTAGCTAAAGACGTCTTGAAAACCCAAGATCTTAGCTTCTGCGATAGGCCATCATTTATTGGCCAACAGAAGTTAACTTATGATGGACTTGATATGGCTTTTTCTCCCTACAATGAGCACTGGAGAAAGATGAGAAAGATATTTTCCCTTCATTTGTTCAGTCCCAAAAGGGTTCACTCTTTTAGGTATCGTGGTATTTCATATTATTCGAAAGAATATATTAGTTAAGGTTTATCGTATAATCTTTATCTTAATAAGGAGATAGAGTTAAATGCCATTTTAGTTGTTCTGGTTTGGGCAATTTTACCAGTTTTTAATTCAAAGGTTTGAAACGTTGTCATTTTAGTTCAATTAGTTTTAAACGTTGCCATTTTAGTCCGCTTAGTTAACTCTATCCCTTGGTTTTGTTAACTAGAAGGGCATTTCGGTCAATATGTAATTCTGTTAACTAGAAGGGCAATTCGACCATATAAAATGATTGAATTACCCTTCTAGCTCACATAAAAAATGGACGGCGTTAACACAGTGGACTAAAATAACAACGCTTGAAACTATTTTGACTAAAATGACAACGTTTCAAACTTTTAGACCAAACTGCCAAAATAGCCCAAACCACAAAGACTAAAATGGCATTTAACTCTAAGGAGATATAATTTGATTAATTTTTCTTTGTAGTTTTCCTTATTGTAACTGATTAATAATACATAATAACTTACGGGGTTTTAATTATTCAACAGGCATATACGAGAAGATGAGGTCTCAACCGCCATGAAGACGATACATGATCTGGCTCTTTCGGGTGAAACGGTAAACCTGAGTGAAATGATGAAGAATATGACAACTATTATAATGATGAAAATGTGTTTCGGCAAGAAGTACCATTGCCGAGATGGGCTTGAAATAAAGAAGGTTCTTGGACTACTTAATGAAGTTCAGGCGTATTTGGTGGATCTTTATTTCTCAGATATATGGCCTGGTTTGCCGTTTGTCGGGTTGGTTGATCGGTTGACGGGCAAGATGAATCAGCAAGACAAATGCTTCCGATCTCTTGATTCCTTTTACCAACAACTCATTAATGAACGACTCAACCCTCAAGAAGATAAGTCTTATGAGGAAGAGGAAGATGATCTTATTGATATTCTACTACAACTTGAGAAAGACAAACTGTTCAGCCTCACTCACAACCACATAAAAGTCATGCTCATGGTAATCAATCTATGCTCTCTCTATTGCATATATACGAACATATTCCATTCACATCATTTTTCAATTTGGAAGCGATCTATTGTGGAACTTATAAGTAACAAACTATATACACATTGTATTTTCTTTTTACCAACCAACCTTTTAATAAATACATACGCATACCTTTGAGAACTTGTAAGCCACTTTAAAAACTCTTGACACTAATCATTCTATATCTTCATTTATTTATGTTGTAAATTTAATATTATGAGAGAGTAGTTTTGTTATATGTTGCATGTAATTTTTGTATGTGAATTTATGATTACATATATTCTAAATGTTTCCATGTTTTACTTGTAGGATGTATTGGTAGCTGGGACAGATACTAGTGCAGCAATCGTGGTTTGGGCGATGACGTTATTAATAAGGAACCCTATAGTAATGCAAAAAGCACAAGAAGAAGTGAGAAATGTGATGGGAAAGAACGGTAAAGTAAGCGAGGATGATCTTCCCAAACTCGCTTATTTGAAGGCAATAATAAAAGAGACCATGAGACTATACCCTCCAGCTCCTCTTCTAGTGCCTCGAGAAACAAGGAAAGATGCCACTGTGCATGGGTACCAAATCAAACAGAAAACCCTAGTTTACGTTAATGCATGGGCTATCGGAAGGGACCCTAAATCCTGGAACAACCCGGGAGAGTTCTTTCCGGAGCGGTTCATGGGTAAATGTGATATTGACTTCAAAGGGAATGATTTTGAGTTGGTTCCTTTTGGGGCTGGCCGAAGAATTTGTCCTGGAATGTCAATTGGAGTTGTCACGGTGGAACTTTTACTTGCTAATCTTCTTTACCTGTTTGATTGGGGGTTGCCCGATGGCATAAGGAAAGAAGATATAGACTTCGACGTTATGCCTGGGATAACAATGCACAAGAGAAATGAACTTTGTGTTTTAGCTCATGTAAACTTCTAAATTTATTAATTATTTTAGTAAGAGATGTTTGGTTGTAATACCTATTTGAACTTTTATAAAAATAAAAAGTTAACGTAAAAAAGTTCAAACACAACGTACATCTATTTAATGTTTAACGAATTACTTAAAATAAATGGAATGACCATAACCTATATCCATTTGTTGGTTAGTGAATTATTACAAGCTTATCAAAACCTTCTCCTGTTCTAAACAATTGATTTCTTCGTTAAGCTCTGACGGTAAAACTCTATGTCATCCCTTAATAACCTTTTTTAGAACATGTTAAGGGGAGGGGTGGTCACTAGTGATAGATTTCTATCACTCCCAATACTCAATCAAATCATGTCATGTCATCACCCAGTATTCTATCACTAGTGATAGAATTGTAGTGGGGGTGGTATCACTAGTGATGTGATTCCAATGTACAAGTATTAAGGGGAGGAGGGGTGGTCACTAGTGATAGAATTCTATCACTCCCAATATCCAATCAACTCATGCCATGTCATCACCCAAAATTCTATCACTAGTGATAGAATTGTAGTGGGGGTGGTCACTAGTGATACAATTCTATCACTCCTAAATTTTTTTAATTTTTATTTTAAAATTAGAAATTAACAATAAAACACTAAAATTAAAAATTTTATTAAACTTAAAAAATAAATTACATAGCCAAATAAAAAAACAACTAAACATTGGGAAAAAAAAAAAAACTAAACGGGTGGCATCTCCCAACCCCACTTTGTGCAAATCTCGCGCTTTTGTTGAATGACAATTGACTTGAATGGTTCGTCGAGATGGGCGTGCTTTTCACACAAGATTTTTAAATCATTTCGTCTTTCAATCGTTTTCAAGTGTTCCTTGTACGCCTGCTCGCGTTCAACTTTTAGGGACATAATTGTTACTTTTCTTTGTTCGGCCTTCTTGAATTGGGTCATTTTCTCCTCTTTGTTCGGGTACGGGATTTTTCTTCGTACCCGAACCTCTTTTTTTCGAACCCCCACCTCTCTTGCTTGAACCTTCCATGTTTTTTATAAAAATATTTATGAAATCAAATGGAGAATTGAAATCAAAGGGAGAATTGTATTGGGTTAAAATTGATATGAAATGTATTGGGTTTTAATTGATTTATATAACATTCAAAAAAAAAAACCCAATGTTCATTTTTACCCCCCCCCCCTCTAACGGTCACCATCAACGGTCATTTTTCGAATTCACAACGCGTTATACATTCATTCATCAATATCTTTAACGTGTTATATAATCAACGAGTTATTCCTATCACTCGTGACCAACATGGAGGCGGCGGTGTTAGTGATACTATCACTCGTGATGGGGAGTCCATAACGGACCGCCCCCTCCTAATAAAGGGTGTTTTTTGATGTTTTTATTGTGTCAATGTGGCATTGCCTCACCAATCATACACATTTATTCTTACTCTTGCCCCATTCTCTATTCTCATCATTCAAAAACAACACTCTCTCCTCTCTTCTTCATCCCTCTCACAACTCTTTAAATATATGTTTTTCACTACGTTCACCTCACACTCTCTCTAATCCACCTCACTACTCTCTCTTCTAAAAAACACACAGCTTTTAGACTAAAGGGTATGGAGAGCTCCATCCCCATGGGGATGAGCCGCCACATAGGCGTCACATCACCATCCCATGGAGGATGGGCCTCCTTCACTTTCGAGGGGGGTGGAGGATGGGGCTACCCCACATATTTTTTTATTGTTTAATTTTTTTATTTGTTTAACTTTTATTGTTTAATTTTTATTGTTTAACTTTATAAAAACAATTCAAAATGTAAATATAAATAACACATAAAAGAAGATAATAGAATCCATTACATAACATAAATAAAAACTACATAACCTAAAAAAAATACATTACCTAAAATTTATAAAAAAAGACAACATTTAACGACATCGGGAAATGAAATAGTCTTGACAATTGTAGACCAAGACGGATATATTCCATCAAGAAGATAATACCCGCGTCTATACACAACTCCTGAAACTGTAAAACGGGTGTCCGGACCGGTTCAATTAACGACATCGCTAAAGATCGCCGATTGGTATAGCACGTTGAGGTCGTTGAGTGAACCAGGGAGCCCAAAGAAAGAATGCCAGATCCGCAAATATTGTTTGCTATACAGTTTCACCACATTATGGCAAAACTGATACAAACATTCCCGCGAAGTTCTTGTCGACATCTGTAAGTACTCGTCCAAAGCGTCGGCCACTGTCTCGTACGCCAGTTGGCGAATGGTCGCAGTACACATTTGTAACGTGGTGAATCCTTCATAATTCCGAGCATCGGGTCGTTGCGTGAAAAACGGGTCTAGCCCCGCCAAATCATCAGCAATCCGTGTGAATAACCGCGACTCATTCGAAACCTTCATTTGAAAATGTCGGCATTATAAAGGGGTGCATCCGAAAAATAATCGTTCACCAATTTCTCGTGCGCTCCTGTGGTAAAAAATATATAAATATATAAAATTTATTAATGACAAACCTTGGCGGTCTCTGTTAATCCGTATTCGTCTGGTAATAACGTTTTCAGACGAGCCATCTTCCTCTTCCTCTTCCTTCTCCAAAAGAATCTGCGCCGCCTTTACCACAGCGTTTGCGAAAAACATCTCCTCTTCGTCAGAAGAAGACGAGGACCACCAAAAATTAGATGCCATTGTGGATGAAAATATTTTTTATAAAAGATTGGTATAAAAATGAGAGTGTTTTTTTTTTAAATGGATGAGAATGGGAGAAGAATGGGTGAAATATTGAGGAAATGGTATAAAAAATGGAAGAAAAATGGGTATATATTTAAAGTGAAAAAGTTTTTTTTTTAATAATTCTAGCCGTTACAACGGCTATTTGTTTGAAAATGTGTCCGTCGACTTCGTCTGTGGGGAGCCGGATACGCCGGGACGGGAAGAGGGGGCGGTGTGGGGGACCGGCGCCGCGCCTCGCCGGGCCTATTCCGGCCCCCATACCGCTTAGTCTTATGTTATTTTATTTTTTAAATTGTCAAGTTCGTTAAAATAATATATACTTCTTTTATCTCTCTTTTGTGGTTCTGGTAGATCGGGATCTGTACCCATTCACAATCTTGAAATCACAAAACTCCAAACATGGGACCACGGACCGTGCCGTTTTTTTCCTGTACCGCATTTTTTTACACTCGTGCCTTTATATTTGATTGTGACAAAACCCCAACTACACAAATACTTTTGTTTGCGATATAGTGGCCAAAAAGAGACGTGATATGTGAATGAACAACCATTAACAAAGATAAGGGGGGGGGGGGGGGGGTGTTCAACATATAAGTCCCATGCATCGATAATAAATGGGCTGGACATAGTGACGGATCTATAAATTCTTGTAGGGGTAACGTTTAAAAAAAGAGGTAAAAAAATTGAAAAAACGTAAATTTTTTTCAAAATTTACACGAACATAGGAGCGTCAAGGGGTAGCGGAGGCTACCCCTTATTATAAGGTAGGTCCGCCACTAGCTGGACATATATTTCTTAAAACGTAGCAAGTGTTGTTCGAGACTAAAAAAATAGCTTTTGAGATGAAAAAAGAAAACAACTTAATGGAATGCAATAAATAGGTTAATGAGAAAATTTGGAGAGGAATTTAATTTGATAGAAAGAAGGAAGAAGAATACAAAGATAAAGAGTATCATAATCAAGTGTCAAAATCTATCTCCAAAACAGTATCAATTTAATAATTTTTTGTCAGAGTAATGTCATTTAACTTATCATTGAAATAATTAAAATTTAAAATTGATATTTTTTCATAAAAAAGACACATCACAAAGCGTCAATAATCTTTTGAAAGAAACTGAAATCTTACGACCACGTGCCAAATCTCTATTCGGTACAAGTGAGCACTTGATCATATACTAGGTCGAGAGACCTTTAATGCCATGTGTCGTTATATGAGTGGATAGTATGTCAAAATCACTCATATCCTACACAAAATTTACGCTTTATCCTCAAGAATCTCATGGAAAATCAACGGTTTTGGCCCCAGGTACTCGAGAATCACATGATTTCGATCGAGGGTTAATGTGCTATATCATATTTGGGTTATAATTTTCCTAAATATAAATCAGAAGCAATAAGAATTATGATTGTGTTTTACTCATTGATTGTTTAGGTAAGATTGTACACATATGCAATTCACCTGACAACATATACGCATTGACAGGATTGAAAATTTTTCATAAACCGATACACTATCTTAAAAAGTAGCAAGTGTTGTTCAAGACTAAAAAAATTAGCTTTTGAGATGAAAAAAGAAAGAGAAAAATGTCCGGATAGTCCCTGTGGTTTCGTCTTTTTTCACCTATAGTCCCCAACTTTTTAAAATTACCCGAATAGTCCCTAACTTTTCATTTTTTGTTCCCGGATAGTCCCTGGATATAACTTCAGTTTGTTTTCTCTGTTAAGAGGGTGTGAAATGACAAAAATACCCTTTCCTTAAAAGGCCAAACCATAGGGACTATCCGGGCATCTTCTTCATTTTTATTTATAAAACCCCACCACCACACTTCATCTTCAACCTCCACCCACCATCACCCTCCTCCACCCTCCACCATCACCACCGCGCAGAACCATCGTCGTTGTCGTTGTCCTCTTTGCCACCGCCTGAAAACAGCCACTAACTGTGTTGTTGACTTCAATCTTTATAGTTAATTTAGGGACCAAGATTGAAGTAAAAAATCTACATATGATCGATCATCATAATAGTTAATTTATTATATGTATCTTTCTGTTACCTGTTAGGAAATTGTATTTTACAAGTTTGGAATCATGGGTCATCACTATTCACTACAACCATGTAAATGCCCACTTTGCCGTCGCCAGATTACTTTGTTGGTTCCTAGTCAGGCTTCATCTCAGCAAATTCATAATCCTGAAGCTGCTGAGATTCTAAAAAAGATTGAAGCCTACAATCGTCTTTTTGGTTCACAGTCAACCAGTCTCAGCCAGATATTCATTTGATGCTAGTTTAATTTCTAAATTGGCGATTATAATATATGGTGTTCTTTTGTGATGTATAACGTATTGCAGATAACCTGTAGATGTATGATGAGAGTCAATTGGCTTGCATTTTTTTAAAACTGATAAAAGTTTTTTTTAACCATTCAGAATCATTGATACCTAGATTAAATGTACAAAAATTTCAGAACGAAACAGGATTTATATCGGTTTTAAAAATGCAAATTACATGTACAAGTTGAAAACTGTTTTTGTTTTTGAAATTGAAAACTGTTTTTGTTTTTGCAGAGAGTGCAGGACCTTCCGTTTCTCTTCAAGAGGTTGTTACGAGAACTAATGGATCCTCAAAGATCACTCTCGTTTGTCATTAAAGCACGGTTATATCTGGCAGTAAGTTTATATTTTTAAATTGTTTGGCATTTTCTTTACTGTCTTGTTTTTAGGTGTTTCAATAGTGGCTGTTTTCAGGCGGTGGTAAAGAGGACGACGACAACGACGGTGGTTCTGTGCGGCGGTGATGGTGGAGGGTGGAGGAGGGTGATGGTGGGTGGAGGTTGAAGATGAAGTGTGGTGGTGGGGTTTTATAAATAAAAATGAAGAAGATGCCCGGATAGTCCCTATGATTTGGCCTTTTAAGGAAAGGGTATTTTGTCATTTCACACCCTCTTAACAGAGAAAACAAACTGAAGTTAGACCCAGAGACTATCCGGGAACAAAAAATGAAAAGTTGGGGACTATTCATATAATTTTAGAAAATTGGGGACTATAGGTGAAAAAAGACGAAACCACATGGACTATCCGGGCATTTTTCTCAAAAAGAAAACAACATAATGGAATGCAATAAATAGGTTAATGACAAAATTTGGAGAGGAATTTAATTTGATAGAAAGAAGAAGAATACAAAGATAAAGGGTGTCATAATCAAGTGTCAAAATCTATCTCCAAAACAATATCAATCAAATAATTATTTGTTCAAGTAAAGTCATTTAACTTATCATTGAAATAATTAAAATTTAAATTGATATTCTTTAGAAAAAAGACACATCAAAAAGAGTCAATCTTTTGAAAGAAATTGAACTCTTACGACCACGTGCCAAATCTCTATTCGGTACAAGTGAGCACTTGATCATATACTAGGTCGAGAGACCTTTAATGCCATGTGTCGTTATATGAGTGGATAGTATGTCAAAATCACTCATATCCTACACAAAATTTACGCTTTATCCTCAAGAATCTCATGGAAAATCAACGGTTTTGGCCCCAGGTACTCGAGAATCACATGATTTCGATCGAGGGTTAATGTGCTATATCATATTTGGGTTATAATTTTCCTAAATATAAATCAGAAGCAATAAGAATTATGATTGTGTTTTACCCATTGATTGTTTAGGTAAGATTGTACACATATGCAAACCACCTTACAACATATACGCATTGATAGGATTGAAATTTTTTCATAAACCGGTACCAAAAACCACATAATTTCAGGTCATGAAATAAGGTTTTTCCTTCATTCCAAGCACATGATAAACGCCTTTAAGTACCTGTTCTTTTGAGAACCATTTGTTGGAAAATTAACATTGCTGATGTTTTCTACAGGAAACTTTGAGTTGTTAGCATTGACAATGTTTCCCTCATACCTGGACAGATTCGATAGTATGTCTTTCTCCCTGGTCATGTGATTCGAGCAACTCGAATAGACAACTCATCACTCACATGGGCGGCTCTTTAGGTGTGCGGGGAGGACTTCCGCACAAGGCCCGTTTTTTCGAGGGGCACGAGATTTAAAAAAAAAATCGATATATAGGTGTGCGGGGAGGACTTCCGCACAAGGCTCGTTCTTTCAACTAGAGCTATATTTGAGGGGTCAAAGTTTCAATAAACATCATGGTTAGATTTTGGCTTGGTATGAATTTCATCAATCGAACGGTGGCCGGAGGGTCAATGGACCCTCTTGACCCCCCTGTGGTTCCGCCACTGCCCTTCATTACAGAATTCTTAAAGTATTCGTTTGTATTACCCAATAACCTCACAATCACCTTTGTAAACTTTGTTTCAAAGTGATACAAACTTCAAAATTATGTAGTTGTGCTTCTTGAAAGTTTGATTTCTATTTTCGCACATTATTTTCATACTTGTTGAAATCACTTGTCAAATTCAGTTAAAAGAGCATTGTTATCTGGGATCAACAATTGGTATTAGAGAAGATTGAATAAGTTATTTTCAAACGATCAATTGCTCATTTTTTCACTTTCTTTTAACTTTTGCGGTAGGCCATCATTTATCGGCCCACTAAGGCTAACTATGATGGCCAAGATATTGTTTTTTGTCCCTACAACGAGCACTTGAAAGAGATGAGAAAGATCTTTACCTTTCATTTGTTCTACCCTAGTGCCCTCGCGGCCCGCGAAGGCATTGCCTTCTATCTCTCGCGGGGCGCGAGCGAGCCCAGATCAGACCCTATAAAAGGGGCCAGAGGCCTCAGTTTACCTCCGCTCATTTCTTTTCTCTCTCAACACATATAATAGCTAAAATAATCGGGTATAATACCTTTAAAAAGCGAAGCGAAGCCTCGTCGTAAGTATTATAACCCCCGGTTACGTATTAGTTACTCTGCCCGATTGATCTAGAGCTTCGTAACGCATGTCAAGGCTCTGCCTAACTCAGTCATTGGAGTTCTGTCTCGGAGGTATAGCTAATGTAAATTTGGGTTATCTTACTAACACTTGTGCATTGTTTATTTTAATAGATTATAACCAGTAAGTCACCAAAGAGCAGTAGTAGTATCTAAAATAGCAATGTGAGTACATTCACTTTTTGTAAACTGTTTTTACAAAACCTCAATTGTTTTAAAGTATATTTAGCAGTGATTGAGTCTATGTATTCTACAATTACTGTCGGTATGTTAGGGTTTTGTATACATTACTTGTTACTACACTGTGAGCATGGTTATAAAACAAGGTTTCCAAGTCCGAGTACTCTCAGAGTAATCTCTCCAAGGTAGGTT
Organism: Helianthus annuus; assembly: GCF_002127325.2. Taxonomy (NCBI): domain Eukaryota; kingdom Viridiplantae; phylum Streptophyta; class Magnoliopsida; order Asterales; family Asteraceae; genus Helianthus; species Helianthus annuus. Next base: position 10,120,972 of record NC_035448.2, on the reverse strand, counting down.
GCCGAGGCGACTTTCTTCAACACCGCCTAATTACTCAAAATCGATTAAACGCGGTCAAACTCGGCCAGAATCGGATCTAGTTGGTCATCTCAGGCTGAGTTTGACTTTAAAAAAAATAAAACATAATTTCTATGCTTATCATATAAAAGAATTAATATCATTTTCACGTATTTTGTTATAATTATTAGTAAATTTATGTTTTTTGACATATATTTAATTTTAAAAAACTAATTTCCTTATAATTTAGCATGTCCGAGTACTCCCCGGATACTCTTTGCCAGGACCGAGTACTCTCAACTCCCCACTCGACTGACTAGGGAGCGCCTAGCGACTTTTGCAACCATGACTGTGAGTAGTAGCATGACCACAAGTTAGGATTGACAGTACCGTGGGTGGTATTTGGATAGATAAAAACATTGTAATCGCTCTCAATATTGTAAAGATATAAAATCCTGTTTTGATTAAACTGGGATGCACATGCCAGTATTTCTTGCTGATAAAACTTTTTAAATGCGTTTCAGGTAATAAAATGTGAAAGCCAAATAGAAGCCAACTGGAGAGCACTGAAGGCTTGGAAAAGTGACTATAAAAGTTACCTAAACAAGAAAGAAGTTTTATTTCAATAAATTGGGATTTATCCCTATAAACATATTTGTAATGGAAACTTGGGTTTTTCCCATGTATTTATTATTTATAAAAGTGCGGTGTTTTACTCTGATAAACTATTTCCTAACTACGGTCCTGATGCATTTTCCGCTTCCAAATTAATAAACACCGATACCACTATACTGTCCTCGCGGCCGCTCGCTCCCGGGGTAGGGGTCGGGGGTTGCGACAGAGGGTGGTATCAGAGCTACAGCCACTGGTTTAAGCCACAGAAGTGTTCTGCTGACAACCAAAATTTTATCCATTGTGTTAGGAAATAATCTATGTGATTTCGTGCATATTTGTATATCGTTGTTTTGTGTTATTTGACAATCTGTTAGTTTACAGTATGAGCGATCAAGGTACGTCTGACGCCTATCGTCACATAGCTAGTTCTCCCAAAAGTGAAGGAACTTCATCACATCCTACTCCTTCGGGGTATTCTGCTGACACTGAAGAAGGAATCTTCATCTTTAAGGCGTAACCCGAGGAACCATTCCCTACAAAAAAGAGAGAATGGTTCAGTCGGGGAACACACGAGAGGAGAAAGCGAATGAGAAAGTTACAACAGCAAAGGGCATTAGCAGCAGCCAATAGGGAAACGAATGCCCAGACTCAAGAAGTAGTGAATAGACGATTACTAAACTTTCATATATTAGCCACCACTGCAGCCGATCCAAACCTAGATCAGATAATTGCACCACAACCATTGCCACTATTCCCAACCCAACCAATGGATATAGAACCTAACCAAGGAGACCAAATTCCCATACCAGCATTTGACCCAAACGAGATACCTAGAATCCCAGCACCCAATCCTTTAGCATATGATCCATGGGAAGATGACCATAGGGATTATCAGGAACTCTATCCACAGGAAAAACAAATGCCAGATTCCATAGCACAATATACCATCCTGAATCCCGCAGATCCATTTTGGAATAACGACCCGTATTTTCAAAGTGTGTTAGGCGACCCATACCCATACAGAGAACCTATACCTCAGTTCCCTGACCTAATACCCACACCACTGCCAACCATGAGTGAGGAGAATGTGCAGGAACTCTGTACATTTGGTGAGGAGTTAGTTGAGGAAGGAGAGAGGATAAAACAGATAGGAGAAAAGCTCGTGTGGAAATACGACGAGCGAGAGATGCATTTCTGGAACAACCCCTTCTAAATATATATATATATAGGAGAATGATGTATAGAAAACCCACTCTAATTTAGAAAACCCGGGAAACTCAAAGCTCCCGATGTTTTTTTTTTTTTGAAAAAATTTATACATGTTATATACATGTTTTTAAGGGTTTTGGGCAAAAAAAATCAAAAAAGCGCCGAGTAGATATTTTAAAAAAAAATAAACAAGTTTTGGTGTAACACATGTTACATTCATTTGACATATTTGTAACATGTGTTACACCAAAACTTGTTTATTTTTTTTTTTTTAAATAACTCGGCGTTTTTTTGATTTTTTTTGCCCAAAACCCATAAAAACATGTATATAACATGTGTAAATTTTTTCAAAAAAAAAAAAAAAACATCGGGAGCTTTGAGTTTCTCGGGTTTTCTAAATTAAAGTGGGTTTTCTATAGATACTTACATTATATATATATATATATATAAATATATATAGGGGAGGTTCATTTGAGAAGAAAATTAAATTGAGAAGAAAAAGAATAAAGGGTACAATTGTAAAACATTAAATAGTTTTTCTCTCATCTCATTTATTATTATTTTTGACTAATTAATTAGTCATAAAGCGTATCATCCTACACACTAAAATTTTTGCCTAGACACATCAAAATTTATCCTACACGTTTTTGAAATTTATCCTACACATACTGAAATTTATCCTACACAACTCGTAATTTATCCTACACACCTCATAATTTATCCTACACTTTAAATTAATTTTTTTCTTCTTTGAAAATATATATCTTTTTTTAAATAAGTTACAAATTTAATTTAGTGAGCTATTAAAAAGGAAGACTAAGAATTAATGATCTATCTAATTTTACCAATATACCCTTACACTCATATTAAATACAAAAATTAAATGAAGTAAAATGAAGCATTATTATTGGTTGAAGTTTGTTCTTTTTTATTCTTACAAAAAAATTCTTCTCATTTGAACCCTCCACTATATATATATATATATAGGGTAGGGATCCTAAGAGAAGTCCACCCTATATGAGAAACTTGAGAAGCATTCTGGACCACACATTTTTCTAAGCCTTTCGTAATATACACATATGTATAGTTTAAAATTGACTATATACATATATGTATATTGAGTTATACACATATGTATATAGTCAATTTTAAACTATACATATGTGTATATTACGAAAGGCTTAGAAAAATGTGTGGTCCAGAATGCTTCTCAAGTTTCTCAACTAGCATATCACTTCTCACATGATCCTTTTCCCATATATATATATATATATATATAAACGAGTTGACGTGAACCCGCGCATTGCGGCGGTAATGTTAAACCAATCAAAATATAAATGTTAAAACACTAACCACGCACGTGCGTTGTGGACCGTTATGTAAAGTTTTTTTCTATTAAAAAGATAACTAAGTTGAATCGATAACATTGGTTCATTATGCTATGAACACTCGCTACAACAAAGAAAACCTATATATTCAAAATAGTTTACAATGATCGAGAACAATAAAGATTAATGATATTACGAGTTGTTTTTTCTCTCATATTATAAAAATATTTAAAGTTTATATGAGTTATTCTAGTATAATTATTTTAAAAAATAGCAACTACTAAAAATTTCTTTTTTTATTCTTTTTGATGGTAAAACATTTTTGTTTTATACATACTCAATTAACTTGGTGGGTAAAGAAAAATATGTATCTAATATTTTAGTGGGTATTTAAGAAATGTATGTATATAATATTGAGTTAAATGCCATTTTAGTCCCTGTGGTTTGGGTTATTTTGCCAGTTTAGTCTAAAGATTTTATTTTTAACCTGTGGGTCCAAAAAGATTTCACAGTTGCCATTTTAGTCCACTGGGTTAACTTCATACATTTTTTCTGTTAATGAGAAGGCCAATTCGGTCATTTTGTATGTAATTTTGTTAACTAAAAGGGCAATTCAGTCATATAAAATGACCGAAATTGGCCTTCTCGTTAACAGAAAAAATGGATGAAGTTAACCAGTGGACTAAAATGGCAACTGTGAAACCTTTTTAGACCCACAGATTAAAAATTAAACTTTTGGACTAAACTGACAATGGACTAAAGTGGCATTTAACTCTATAATATTTTATAAAAGGGTGGTAAAAAGTGGGTGAATGGCTGTCATAGATATCATTCAAAATGAATATTCACATGGCAGTGGTTCCTATTTCTTCTATATACTCGAAACACAGACGTCTAAAAAATGGCACCAAATGAATCAGAGGAAAAATCGGTAACACACCAACGCCACCACAACCACCTTGCTGCCACCACCACAACCACCTTGCTGCCGCCACCACACCACCACCACCACCATGGAACCACCACCAACGACGCCCAATTTTTGTAACCAAGTATCTCTTTAAACTCTAAACTCTTCATCACCCATCATCGATCATCTTGTTCTTGTCCCGAGTTGGCGCATTTGTTGGAGGAGAATTAGTTTTGAATATGTTCGGTGATAAGTGATAACATGGCGGGAGATATTTGGTGGCGGTGGCCGGTGGAGTTTATATAGGGCATGAAAGGGTGGAAAACGACGGGGGAATCAGTGGTCGGTAGACACTACTAGAAAAGTAGCCAATTTACTACGGAATTTTGCTACGAAAAAGGGTGCCAAACGACGGGGGAATCAGGAACGTCATCCTCTTCTAGTGGGTGTGCGCCATCATCTATTAATTACCAACGGTCCCAAGAAGAGGTAATATAAACAACATATATAACACTATCAGCCCATTAGATAGTATTTCAATATCATAAACATGGGTCATTGTGGTGTAGTTACTTAGCTTTTGGGTCTATTGCTGTGTTTGTTTGTAATGTGCCAGCACCCGCATTTATTTTCTGAATGAAAATTCGTTGCTGTTAAAAAATTGACTAAAAAAAGTCTAATTTATACATTGGAAGGGATGTTATGGCGTTTGGGAATGAGGCATAGATGAGTATCACTACAAAAAATCGACTTGATGTCATACGGGTGGAGATGAGCATATCGGGTTCTTTTTATACCCGGAATCGGTTCCTAACCGTACCCGGTTTTTTGAACCCGGAACCGGTTATTCAATACAGCAGGTATGAACTGGAACTGGTTCCAGGTCGGGTTTGGAACCGGTTATTATGCCCATCTCTACATACGGGTCCAAAAATGATGGGCTTTTGTGGAAGTCTTATCTGGTTGGGTTTTGATTCAAACCGGTTTAGTGCAATCTTGTTTTGACTTTGTGGATCAAATCCGAACCAGCTTTAAAACATATGGGCTTTTGTTATTCTAGTTTACGGATCTTTGTGATTGGGCCATATATCCTCTTACATGGGCCAGACGTTCAGGAAAGTTCCCCAGCCCCTTCACTGTAGCTATATGGGCTCCTAAGCTGTCCTCAATGGGACAGAGAACCTGCCACTCAAAAGTAGGTAAGTAACTTTTTAGATATGTCCAACCTCTCAAAGCCAAGCGGCCCAAGCCAGCCCTTTTTGTTTCTTTGCAAGAGGTAATGTTTGTTCTTGCTACTAATAAGCTTTTGATTATGCTATGAAAGTGATCATTTGAATGACGGATAATAGATGAATGAAACATATTTGATAATGTTTGTTCCTGCTGCTAATGTTTGTTCCTGCTGCTGAATAGGTCAGTTTGACCATAAAAAGTTTGGGAAAGTGGAAGATGTTTCACTTACAACAAGACCACTTTTTGATTCAGTTCTTTATCTGGCTTTTTGATTCAGTTGTTTGTTTATCTGGTTCATGATCTTGTTTGTGTTATGATATTTGAAAAAACCGTTTTTTAAATACTCGGGGTTCGATTTTTCTTTTTAGTTGAGGCTCAAGCTATGCGAACATGAACATGACTTTCATATTATTTTTTTAAGTTTCTAATCTCTTTGCCCTAACATATTTAGGCTCAAGCTATGCGAACAGAATTGGAAGACATTCAAGCTAGTCTTGAAAATGAGATGAAGGCGAGAGAAGATCTTATGGCTCGTCTTGAAATTGAGAGAAAAGCGAGAGAAGATTTTCAACAACACATAAATGAAGCGGTGAAAAGAGAGCTACAAGACTTCATGAAGAATTGGCGTTCTAGTAATTAGTTATAAGTTGGTATCGTTTTAAACACATATGCATGCTAAGAGTTTGTTTTGTGGTTTAGATATACTCGATATTGCGTTATGGATGTTGCAAGTTGGTTAGCTTTATTGTGGATTTTAAAACATGTTTTATAATTTTCTAGTGATTTCGTTTTGCATTTTTTTAGTAAAATAAGATCTGAATGCTTTTAGCATTTTTTTTTTTATTTTAAATGTTTCGTTACAGATGTGTTACTATCAAAGATCTGTTTTGTTGCAAATGTGTTGCAAGCATTAAAACATAACAACTAAGAAATGGGTAGGAAATGCATAGCAAAATTTGTGACACAATATTTTCGTAGGAATTATGTTAAAATTTGCGTAGCAAATGCGTAGTAATTAGTTTTCGACGAGGCTTTTTCCAACATCAAGGTTTTGTTGCAAATGTCTAGCAAATCTCGATTTGCTACGCATTTGTAACGGAAATGCTTGTTAGAAAATGCCAAATTTCTAGTAGTGGTTAGCCAGCGTTGCCTGGCATCCCCGCCCAACCAACGCCCCTACACCCACTAGTCTTAGACACACTCCAGAGACACAAGTGACTGACAAGATAGCTGACTATATAGAGAAAATGATAAGAAGCAATAACTAAAACAAAAGTTTCAACTGGAAACGTATCTCCCTCCCACTAACTTTGATGAACACATCCCCCACTAAAAGACACTTTCCCTCTCGTATAAGTCATATGTGACCAACTGTTTTAATTTTATGACCATCATGCATCAAGGCTTATCTAATTATATTCATCAGTCTATATAACAAAAAAATACAAGTGCAAGTTCATTGTTCATAACATCATGAGAATTATGCTCCTGCAATATTTGTTTCTTCCATCTATTCCCCTCTTATCTATCCTCTACCTTCTTTTCAAAAAGAAATCAAAATTAAATCCACCAGGCCCTCGTGGACTACCCTTCATCGGCAACTTGCACCAGCTCGATCAATCCAGCCTCCATACTTCCTTATGGAATCTCACAAAACCATACGGTCCAATCGTATCCCTCCGGATCGGTTTCCACTCGGCTGTTGTCGTATCTTCAGTGAGTTTAGCGAAAGAAGTCTTGAAAACCCAAGATCTTAACTTTTGCGGGAGGCCATCATTTATCGGCCCACGGAGGTTAACTTATGATGGCCAAGATATCGCTTTTTGTCCCTACAACGAGCACTTGAAAGAGATGAGAAAGATCTTTACCTTTCATTTGTTCTGCCCTAAAAGGGTTCAGTCTTTTAGGTATTTATATATTGAGAGAATACATTAAGGCTCTAACTATCTGCACACCCTGTTTGCCTATCTGCACACTTAGGGTTTACCTACGCAGCGTATTGGTCAATACGCAGCGTATAGGGTTAACCCTCTATGCTGCGTATTGACCAATACGCTGCGTAGATAAACCATGGATCTCAGTGCCTGATAACCAATCATTGCACAGAAAACAAGGGTCATATACGCTGCGTATATGTCTATACGCTACTATACGATACGATATAACACCCGTATATGTCTACAGGTGTATATATATGTCCCGTATAGGCCTATAGGCAGCGTATATGACCCTTGTTTTCTGTGCAATGATTGGTTATCAGGCACTGAGATCCATGGTTTATCTACGCAGCGTATTGGTCAATACGCAGCATAGAGGGTTAACCCTATACGCTGCGGATTTACCAATACGCTGCGTAGATAACCCCTAATTTTGCTAGAGTTTGGTGTGCCAATAGGCACTTTAGTGTGCCAATAGGCACACCCTATATTAATTACAGTAGCATTTATAAAACAATCTTTGTCATAATTATCCTTGTGTATCTCTATTAATAACACATGACTTAGTGGTCTCGTGTAGGGGTGTTCATTGAATCGAATAACGAATTTTCAAATTATTCGAATCGAATTTTTCGAATTTTTATTTTTTTTATCTGAATTCGTATTCGATTCGATTAATATTTGAAACTCAAATTCGAACCGAATTCAAATAAATTCGATTTAATTCAAATTCCCCCTAAACAATAAATTATTTTACTTTCATTTTTTAAAAGTACTACAAAGTAATTATATTCAACATAAAATATAAAAATCTGCAAAATTAATTAACTATCAATATGTCAAAACACCGAAAATTAGAAATTAGGTTGGTCACTTGTAGCGATTTAAGTTAGGTAAAAATTTAGAAATGAGTAGTATGGGATATTTGTCAGTAGATTTGGTAATGTTATGAATAATAAACTCACTTATGTATATAGTTCATACTCAGAGGCGAAGTATAGTGGATACCCGGGGGTGTACCCGCCCACCCCAATATTTCAGTTAGAAGTGTAAAATTCCGATTTTTCGTCCGAAAATTTTAAAATTATATAGGATTGCGCCCCCGATTATTTTTCCTAAATTGTATATCCTAAATATTTATAAACTTTGTATATAAATGATGGGTAGTTTGGTAAATATACACTTTGTTTTATTTGGAACTATTATTATTTGACCCGACTTGAATCGAATAGCCAACCCGACTCGACCCGAAACATAACAATAGGAAAAAAAAATTTGGGTCCCATCACTTTACGCCCCCTCGAAACTTTTGGTCAAGCTCCGCCACTGTTCATACTTTGGCTAAGTTTAGAAATTATATGTGTGTGCGTATATGTTTGTGTGTGTATATACATGTATTAAAAATTATATATAAATTGAATTCGAATTTTGAATCGAATCGAATTTAAAATCATAAATTCGTATTCGATTCTAATTCAATTACTGGACTCGAATACGAATCAACTTGAATTCGAGCATTTTAAATCGAATTCGAATCGAGACGAATTTCGAATTTTTCGAATGCGAATCGAATTCTGAACACCCATAGTCTCGTGTTTACAAAAGTGATATGGGTTCATATTCTCATAGGGTTAGATTAGGTATGTAAAAAGTTGTTAAAAGAAAAGTTAACTAATTATGATTTAATAATAACTTAAGGGGTTTTAATTATTCAACAGGCATATACGAGAAGAGGAGGTCTCAAATACCATGAAAACGATACATGATCTGGCTCTTTCGTCTAAAACGGTAAACTTGAGTGAAATGATGAAGAACTTGACAAGTAATTTAATGATGAGGGTGGATTTCGGCAAGAGTTACCGTTACCAAGATGGGCATGAAAGAAAGAAAGTTCTTGGACTAATTAATGAAGTTCAAGGGTATTTAGTGGATCTTTATGCCTCGGATATCTGGCCTGATCTGCCTTTCGTCGGTTTGGTTGATCGGTTGATGGGCAAGAAGAATCGGCTCGAGAAATGCTTCCATGATCTTGATGCTTTTTACCAACAACTCACTGATGAACGGGTCAACAACCTGTTGAGAAAATTAGTGAATGGATATTTAGTTAAGTGAGTGAAATTATAAAAATACTAATTAAACTCCATATGTGAAATTCTTGAGTAGAGTTTTATGTCACTTGATTAGCTTTTATTAGAGTTTTATGTCTTTAATTAAATGACTAATTAAGTGAAACTTTTATTAGAGTTTTATGTCTCTAATAAAATCACCAATTAAGAGAAACTCTTCGTTAACCGCAACTCTTGTAAAAAATTGTAGGCTATGTGACTCATTGGAATGATGAGAAAACTACAAGAGAAAGATAATATGTATGAAGAATTCTTGGAGAAGTGGTGAAGACTTGAACATCCATATGTTAGGAATTATAGAGAGATGAGTTTTCTCTACTCAATTCCATCACCTTCGTATCATTATTTTTCCACAAGTTCAAACACTATAATTCTATTCGGTGTAACCTTGGGTGCGTGGCCATTTCTGGCAGTACAGACTGCTTCGGCTGTTGTACCCTGGGAGACAGACGCGTCGTCTTTAGTAGAGGCGCGAAATATATTTTAAGGGAAGCGTGTTGAACACGTGCCTCAACCAAAATCGTCAACGTTTTAGTGTGCTCTTTGTTGCAGTCAAGGAGTATTTTTCAAGACTCAAGATGATGAATACTCGAGTCTAGGATGCTATCAAGTGTGCGTGAAGGACCCACCAGAGATGCGGCTTGAATCAAGATTGGTATATATAATTATATTTTATATTCTTTTTATTTAGTTATTGCAACCGGTATTGTACTTCGATATTTCCTACGAATAACGAGAGTCTTGTTTTTATATATTTTGTAATTATATTTTACAAAAGGTAAACTTAATTCCTACAAACTTAAAACAGATTTCATGAGATTGTTGGTACAATCTTAAAAACCTTATTTATAAGGATTTTGGGTTTACGAAAGGATTTATAATAGAATAAAAAAATATTTTTAGAGGTTATGATCTTAAAAATATTTTTTTGGGAAATATGTATTTAGTACAACTTGTTGTGTTTGGATTTTTTGAGATTGAGATACAATCTTAAATCCTATACCGTGATACAAAACGAATAGTTTTGTTTCCAACGTTTGGTTTTGAAACGATTTTGGGAATCGTTAATTTTCTAACTTTTGTGTTAGATCGGGTTTATTAATGTAAACCATACGTTTTTTGTAAATGTTAAATTCTCAAACATGTGTGTTAGACCGGAATTATTGGTGTAAACCATACGTTTTTTGTAAACGTTAAATTCTCTTAAGTAGAGTGTTTATGTCTTTAAATAAGAGTTTTATGTTACTTGTTTAGAGTTTTATGTCTCTAATTAAGTCTCTATTTAAAGTAGACTCTTCATCCACCCATGGATTGATATGAACAAATAAGTCTTATAATGATTTTTGTAATCATTTGTCTTCTAACATGTGTGTTAGAAACGTTCATGAAAAGCGTTAGTTTGGAAGCAATTTTTTTAATTGTTTAGTTTCTGATGTGTGTATTAGAATTGACTTATTTATTTGAAGCATATATGTGTTTTTAGCAAGTCGAATTAACATTTTGTGGAAATGTTAATATTTCTAACGTGCGCGTTAGAATTTCTTTCATTTTAGCATGATTGTTAAAAATGGTTAAAATACAAATTCTTTGAAATGTTTTAGGTAAACATTTTATATAAGTAATTTGTTGTAGCTTTGTTTTTAATGCTATGTATGATTTGGAAATAAAATGTCATATATTGAAGTTGATGTTTGATTGGCTTCAAGGAATTAAATCACCATAAAGTGATGGTGTGGTATTTATATGAATTTAATGAAATTAAAATCATTTATTAGACTCTTCATATGGAAGATAACTCTTAAGGAGAGTTTAATGTCAATTTATTAGTTTTTATTAGAGTTTAAAATCTTTAATTAAGTGAGACTTATCTCCACCCCATGTCTCTTGTATTAAAAAATACAAGAGTAAGAATACAAGAATTAAATCACCATAAAGTGATGGTGTAGTTATGTGTGATTTTATCACCAACTTTAATTTGTGATTTCTAATCTAAATGGTCATGTTTTATGTAAAATGACTTAAATTTTCTAACACGTGTGTTAGAAAATGTGTATCACAAATACAAGATTAGAGATTGTACTTTGTATAAGCCATAAGGAATGGAAATGTTTTATGTAAACATTTAATTGCCTATTTTGCATAGTCTTAGAATTCAAATGGTTTGCTACTCTTGCTAGAAGTAGCATTTGTTGAACAAAGTAACAATCTCATGAATATGATTTGGTGGAAAACAACTTGGTGTTGTTGTGAACAATTTAATTGTTCAAGTTTACTACTTAAATATAGCCTTTGTAACAACTTGGTGTTGTTTTGAGCAAACTTGTCCAAGTTCAAAGTTTCAAGATGAAATGGGGAACTTGTACTTACAAGTGTATGAAGTCTTATTGAGGGAGTAACTCAAGACATGCCATGGGACGATATCGTTGAGAAGATTTCGGTCAAAATATAAAGTGCTGAAGATAAAAACACGTTGATATTTGATGTCTACATATCGTCTATGCTTCCGTTTAAATTTCAAAAGTGTTCGGCACTTATGATTTAATTTCCAATGTATGTTATCGTTTTGTGTTCAATATCTTCGGATAACACATGCAATTTTTTACAAAGAAATAAATCACTAATGTTTGCGACGTATAAATTATTTTTGTGGAAATAATTATAACGCCAATTATACATTATTTAACATAATATGGTTTTAGACGGATAGCATATGAAAATTCTTGGACATAAACAACTTAAGAGTTGTTGTATTGACTAAATGTCAAAGACGAGATATCAAATGTGTAACCACATCACGAGTGAGTGGTGAGTGTATTGAGATGAAATACACAAACGAGATTCATGTTGAAGTACTTCCTTAGAAGTCATTGGAAAATTCACAAGTGTGAATTCTAACATATGAAAGTAAAAGTACTATATGTTATTGTATACCTTTAATAAATCTTGCGAGATTTATAAGTAGATGCGTCTAGCACTTGATTATTGTTAGATCTATATGGAGATTTTACCTTCATTTAGGAGAGCATCCTAAATATACATATCTCCTAATGAATAACAATAGATGTGTGCAAATCACTTATGGCAAATTATGAATTCCATGTTGTTGAGTGTCGATCTAGTTGACTCTATCTCATACATAATAGTGATCGTAGATGAGAAACATTCATCTTGTTGGTGATGAATATGTTCACCAAGTGACTTGGATTAAGACTTATGTTTAAGTACTTATGAGTCAATGGTAGAATGTTGGAGATCAAAGGTAAACAAGTTATGTTCCTTAAATGAATGATGAAATTTAGCTATGTGCTATATACAATAATTTGTGAGACCTTCCTAAATATTGATGTTTTAGGATTATGAATAAGTCTCATTATTTTGTCTTAACAAGGGATGAATGTTGCAAAGTGATATTATGGTATCCTTAGGGCTGTGAAGAATCAGAATGATGCATCTTCTGTTCACATGCTAAAGTATTGTAGTCTAAAGCATGCTAGACTAGTACTTGGTTAATTATGGGTCTTGACGGAGACTAATTAACTCTAAAAATTCAAATGCGTATGAACACAAAAAGAATTTGTGTATAGACAAAGTTGAGGGAGAATTTTCATTCATTATAAGGAAAAGACATGTAATTTTTAAGAGTTTATACGAAAAGCTAATGAGGAGAACTCATTGTCTAAGATTATTCTAGATGTTAAATTAGAATTATTTTAAGTTGGTGACAAACTTATGACAATGGCATGTGTTGCTTTAGTTAGCTCAGAAGCATATGCAAGCTAATGCAGTATGAGTTGAATTCACTGATACAATGAGGTTGATCTTGTTCAATCATATGTGTATAAATGTCGTCATAAGTGAAGTTACGGAAATGTTGATCAAATGGCTAGAAATGTGGGGGAGGATCCATTTAGAAACAACCCTATAAGGGTATGTAGAAATGGTTTTCATTACCCCATCTGGATGATATCCTATAACACTTAAATGTGGGGGTGTCTTGCATTTGTATCATACAAGTTTGGCAATAAGGATTTTGGAATCCAATCTAACATTGCAAACAGACGACTATGTGGAGGAGACAAAGGTCGTAGTGCATAATGGAGATGTGTTTGTCTTAAATGATAAGAGTATCTTACAAAGACATATATTATAACCAGATTCAGATGGCCACTGAGGTTATAGTCTTAGAAGTTGACAATAGGCAAAATTAACTTACGAGTTAAGAACACATCATGACAACTGATCTCAAATACGCAAAGTTATTTGTTAATGTTATGGATCCAACAACCTGAGGGTTTATTAGAGATCAAGTTGTGGAATAAGACTAAAGCCCATGGAAAAAGGGTATGTGAAGGACACCTAACTTAGTTGACTAGAGATCCAAAGATCTAAGTTCAATAGGACAACTAACTCATATGGCTAAAGGTTGTCACTGTGGGGGCATAAATGATATGAATAAGCTAGTATATATGGCTATACATACCCCTAAAGTATAAAAGGGTGTTTAAATACGTCCTAGTCCATTCCTATGATATTCAGTGACAAAGAGTGAGGCTAAGCATAATATGTGGTAAATGATTTGGATAAATCATGATAACCACAATGCTTTTAATGATCTAAGGAGAATCACCTATGTTAGAGAGAAGTGTGGTCGCTTCGAATGGAATTGAGGGCACAATTCCTAGAGCTCTCGCAGAACCAGCAAAGTGTTCCACGACCATTATTGGACACGACTATGAGGAGATGACCCGGCTAGGGAGAGTCTTGTTTGAAGTGTATTGTCGTCTATACAAACGGCAGACGAGTTCAAAGACATCGAGATCTACTCAGAGCTAGTGGGCTAAGTGCATTTCATGAGCGAAGGTTCAAAGGGTAACACCTACCTATCGTATGCAAAACTCAACTGTCGAGGTTACGTTGGAAATTTTAAGTGTTTTGAACAAGCTCCATTCATGTGGGGGATTGTTGGGAAAATTAGTGAATGGATATTTAGTTAATTGAGTGAAATTATAAAAATATTAATTAAACTCCATATGTGAAACTCTTGAGTAGAGTTTTATGTCACTTGATTAGCTTTTATTAGAGTTTTATGTCTGTAATTAAATCGCTAATTAAGTGAAACTTTTATTAGAGTTTTATGTCTCTAATAAAATCACCAATTTAGAGAAACTCTTGTTAGTGCATTACGTCTATTGACTTCGTCTTGTATCATGTAATAGGATAGGTTAGAATAATCAGTGCACGAGGTTCGAGAAACAGAGTTTAGAAGTTAGTGTGCTGATTTCGCTTATAATGACCAAATGTCATTTGGAGCGAAATCAGAAGCATGTGATTTCGCTTATAATGACCAAAGGTCATTTGGAGCGAAATCAGAAACTTCTGATTTCGCTCATACGTGCATCTTGGTCCTAAGAGCGAAATTAACTCAATATATATATAGTGCACTTGTGTATTCATTTGGTATCGCGACTTCCGGAATTGTAACGAAGTGCTGCCAAAATCTGTCCAGTTTGTAATCTTTGTTAAAAGCAATATAAGTGACAGATATGATAGTATCAAGCTGTTTACACGTCCGTTTCACTGATTCCGCCTTTGAACCAGATTTAAAGCTCTTCTGATCGACTCAGTCGGGTCAAACAGTCTGTTAGTGCATTACGTCTATTGACTTCGTCTTGTATCATGTAATAGGATAGGTTAGAATAATCAGTGCACGAGGTTCGAGAAACAATTGTTAGAAAGTTTGAGTGTGATTTCGCTCATAATGGTACAAGACCATTGGAGCGAAATCAGAAGCATAAGATTTCGCCTGAAATGACCAAAGGTCATTTGGAGCGAAATCAGAAACTTCTGATTTCGCTCATAAGTGCATCTTGGTCATTGGAGCGAAATCAACCTCCTATATATAGTGCAAGTGGTATCAGAGCTCAGGAAGAAGAGTTTAGCTTGATATCATCCACATTCTGACTTCTACACCTTCTTTCATCATTTCAGGAAGTTTTATCGGACGTAACCGGATCAAATTTTCACAGATTGTTTAAAATTGGACATAGATAAACCCTTGAAAGTTTCACACCTAAATTCGGACTAAAAATGGACAAAATTGGACTTCGACCTGATTTCGCTCGTATGAACATTCTGTGATTTCGCTCATAATTCATCCTGATTTCGCTCTTGGTTGCCAAATTTTAGCTGATTTCGCTCCAAGGGTTCTTAGTTGATTTCGCTCATAGATACATTCAAGTGATTTCGCTCCAGGGGTTCTTAGTTGATTTCGCTCATAGATACATTCAAGTGATTTCGCTCCTAAGTATTAAGATCTGATTTTGCTCAAGTGTCGAAACCTGATTTCGCTCCAAGTTGCAAAATTTTGATTTCGCTCCAAAAGTGAAATTTTTGTGTCGAGATCATTTCACGTTCACCAAGTGTCAGTCAGTTTCAGTTTATTTGATATTGAGTGTACTGATTGTGTTTTTTTGATTATCTGTCCAGTTTACATCATGGCCGAGGAATTCTACAACACGTTTTTCAACGCGTTCACATCCGAATCGTCCGAGATTACAAATGTTACACCAAAAACCATTACAAAGGCGATCAACGAAAATATCAAGCATGATAACTTCTATGGAACGCAATCAAAGCCACCAACTCTGGATAGCATTGAGGATTACACATGGTGGAAAGAACGGTTTATTAACTGGGCGAAAGCGTATGCGCATGAAAGCTGGTTCTGCTTAGAGTTTGGGTACGAACGACCAAAAAATGATAAAGGTGAAGAACTTCCATTCAAGAAGTTACCGAGAGATGACAAAGCAGAATATGCAGCTGAACAGAGAATGATTGCTTTGATCCAGACAACAATTAGAAATGACATTTTTGCACTACTTAATCATGATGGGTCGTCAAAATCAGTCTGGGAAGCTTTACGAGTTAAAGCTGAGGGGGGTAAACAGATTAGAAAGAACAAAATTGCTTTACTTAAAAAAGAATTTGATCTGTTTGATAGTCTAAAAGGAGAGACAGTGAGACAAATGATTGAGAGATTCTGTCATCTTAAAATTGAACTGGAGAGATTTGAGATAGTGAAAACTAGAGAGGAACTTATCGATAAAGTGATTGAAGCGTTACCACGAGCTGATCAGTGGCAAACGTTTGTGTTTATTTTGAAAAATGATGCTTTATATGATACGATTTCTCTTGATGCATTGTTTGAAAAGAAAGAAAGTCATGATCTGGAACTACAAAAGCAAAGCAAGATGACTGGTTCTTCACATCAATAGAATGTAGGCTTGTACTACAAAGGCAGTGTACCTTCGGAGAAAGGCGTTGGTTCACTAAAGACGGCATTCAGTGGTGAAAAGATGATAGAACCACAAACAACGTCAACAAGTCATCATTCTGGATATCATTCATCTTCAAAGTCAAATTCTGATGAAGCTGAAGAAATTATGTGCAACATTGCTCTTAAACTGAAGAATTCCCCTGCAATGAGCATCAATGCAGCAAAGCAGCAAATGAGTTTCCTTGCATCTGTTCTGGAATCATATGAAGGTCTTGTAGCTGGCAAAATTGGAAACTCGGAGTTGACCAAAGAAGACTACGACCAAATTGATCCGGAAGAGATGGAACTCATAGATATTCGCTGGTGTTTAGCAAGCTGTATTCGCAGAGTTCAACGATACATGGAGATTACCGGGAAACAATCTCTTGGTGGTCCGTCAACGAAGCTTGGATTCGATAAATCCAAAGTGACCTGCTTTAGATGTAAGCAAAAGGGTCATTTCAAAAGAGAATGCAGAAATTCTGAAGTTGATGAAGTAAATGAACGTCCTTTCAACGATGATTACTACCGAAAGGCTATTTATCACCGTAGCAAAGAAGAGCCGAAAATGATTGAAAATACTCCAAAAGAAAAGTCAAGAGCATATGCAGTAATTCATCACGATGAAGGTTTTGACTGGAGCACAATTCTTCCAGATGAAGATCGTCCTGTAACAGCTCATGGCAGAAAAGCATCAAAGGCCCAGCATCATGTTTTTGTTGCTGAGATTCAAGATGAAAACAAAGACAAAGACACTGCTGAAATCCATGAAGAAAAAATTGAGCTCAAAGAGAAAACTCGAGAAGAGATCTTGAGTAAGAAGACTTACAAAGAAAGAAACGTGGTCTACAACAGAATGGATGAGATGCAGGAAGAGT
The DNA here is from genome assembly GCF_002127325.2 of Helianthus annuus. Classification (NCBI taxonomy): domain Eukaryota; kingdom Viridiplantae; phylum Streptophyta; class Magnoliopsida; order Asterales; family Asteraceae; genus Helianthus; species Helianthus annuus. The sequence continues at coordinate 10,103,424 of NC_035448.2, read as the reverse complement.
ATGAAAGTGCTGTCAGCAACAGAAGATGGGATAAGAAGAGAGAGTGCTACTACAACAGAGAAGGAGAACCGGTTGTTCCAAAGAAAGACATAATCTTTGATGATGTTCTTCTCATAATTCCTTTGAGAGCTGAGTACTATAGTAAGGTGATGAAAGATGACACATATGCTAAAAGGCAAGAAAAGGAGATCAGACATGCCATGTTATCGTGTCCGAGAAAAAGGGATGAAGAGAGAATGAAGAAGAGTGTTGAAGAGAAGGTGAACAATCTGAAGAAAAATGCTGATGAAGTCAACACAGAAGCTGTTGAGATTGAAGTTGTGAAAGAAGCTGTTACTGAAGAACAGCAAATTGTAGAAGAGGTGAAGAAAGAAGAAAAAGAAGAAAAGAATGAAAATTTGGAAGCTGGTGATGTTAGTGATGAAGTCAGTGTTGAAAAGAAGCAAGATGAGGCTGAGATGAAGCAGACAGAAACTGCATTAAACGCCGAAGTGCCAATCACTGAGGTAAATTCAGATTCTGAAAACTTGAAACTGATTGATCAGTGCAAGAAATGCATGAAACCGTGCAAAGCTTGTACTGAAAAAGATGAGCAATTCAGAACAAGAGATCTAGAATTCACTAAAATTGAAAACATTTTCAAAGTAAAATGCAAAGAGATGCTAGAAAAAGAAAAGGTTTTTAAAGAAAATGATGAAAAACTTTCAGAAAAATGTAACAAATTAGAAAAGGAAAATGAAGTTTTGAAAGAAAATGTTTTGAAAATGACAAATGAATGTGAACAAAAAGAAATTGTTTGTCAAGAAATGAAAAAGGAATATGACTCGATGAAATTATCATATCACATTACAAAAGAGTCATATGAAAAAGTGAAAGACGAAATGAAATATGCTCAATCAAGAATGAATTATCTTTCTGAAACAACTAAAGAGCTTAAACGAATGTATTCTATAAAACAAGATGTTGTTAATTCCTATATTGAGGATGTTGCTAAGTTAAAGCGACAGATTGCTGATTTAGAACAGGATAACAACAAGTTAAAAAGTACCACGTGTCGTCATATGTGCTTGAACGAATTTTCAATATAAAACCGGGTGATGGTGAGTCTGAGCAGAACAAGAAGGGAATTGGCTCAGAGTTTCATCAAGTTCCACCACCGGAAAAGTTTACATTTTATGATGAGGAAAAGGTCGAAAAAGCTTTCAACATGGTAGACCAATTGCCAGACAACATTTACATAACCTATTCCAAATCTGATGATTCTCATGATTCAGAGGTGGTAGGTAAAGTCGTTGAAAGTGTGTTCAAAGAAGAGTCGATTGTTACAGGTAAATCTGAATCATAGGATGAAGATGAAGGAAATCTTCATGATGGATATCTGAAAAACACAAAATCCGAGGAAAATTTGAATGATGATTCAAAGGGATTGGTTTATACCATGATTGGATCAGACAGATTATTCTTAGATGTTGTATTCCCGATTCAGAATGTGCTTTCAGAAAAGGTTGATAAAGTTTACAAAATGGTTGAGATTGAGAAGTCTGAGATTTCAAAGTTTGTCGGTAAGAGTCGTAAAGGTTCGTATAACAAACCTGGTTTCAAGAAGAAAAACATGAAGGCTGGGTTGGGTTATAGGAAGAAACAAAATCGAAACAAAATTAAAACGCCAAATTATCAGGCAAAAATGAGTTTTGTTCAAGGAAATAGTTTAGCTGAAGAAAAGGAACTCAAAATGAGACAGTCCAATCATGAGTTCTTTGCTAGAAAGAAAAAGCAACAACCACAGGTCAAAGATGTGTCCATGAGAACATGTTTCAAATGTGATCAAAAAGGACATCTTGCACGCAAGTGTCCAAATCTAAAACCTGTGGATGTTGACAAAAAGAAGATTGATGTTGAGAAACAAAAATCTGAAAATGTGAGACAAAGGTCAACCAAATTTGATTCGAAACAAACTTGGAGGTACAATACAAACAAGTTTGCTTCAAATCAAAATTGGAAATCAAACCAGAACAGGTTCGATTCAAGACAGACTTGTAATTCTCACACACCCAGATTCAGAACAACACAGAGGTGGAAAACATCAGTTGATATGACAAAACCCCAAGAGTTTTGGAAACCAAAAGTTGTTGTTCAAAATGAAAGTGATCAAAAAAAGAAACATTTTTACAAAAGGGGTACTCCAAAAGGTCAGACATGGTCTGTTAAGAAACATGTTGATTTGGTAAAAGATGAGAAAGTTGAAGTTAAAATTGAGAAAGTTTTTGTGAAAAATGACAAAGAATTTCCAGCATTGAATGAAAATTATTGTGTTGAAATGCCTAAGGTTCAACAGACATGGGCTAAATTGTTCAAGTAATTGAGTTAGTTCAATGTGCAGGTGCTCAAGAATTCTGAAGATTGTAAGTTTGGAAGTTGGAGCAGCCTGGCACACCGAGAGGAGGAGAAGGCTGCTGGACCCTATGTTGGTTGAATAGGGAGTTTATTTGTTTTTCTGTACATAAATAAACAATATTTTCAAAATCCTAAAAATTTGAAAAATTAAAAACCAAAAATATGTTTTTAGTTTGTGACATTTTGAAAAACCAAAAATATGTTTGTATTTAATTTTTGTCAAAAATAGAAAATTCCAAAAATATGTGTTGATTGAATACGCGATGATTACTTTCACCAGATTGAAAAACGGTTTTCAAACTGTAAAAAATCAATGTGTTGTAAATCATGGGGGTACTTTATGTTAGTTTTTCTGCTAACTGTGCTATATAGTATGTTATATTTTCTATAATTCGGTACACGATAAGCAGAACATGGATGGCGAGACAAAGCTATCAGTATCGGTTTGTCAAATTTCCTTTAATGGTTTTGCATTTTAGGGGGAGAAAAATTATCTGAAAATACAAAAACATTAGAAACTTTGAAAAAGCCAAAAACATGATAAAATTCGAAAATTGAGTTTTTGCGTAAAAAAAGGAAATGATAGTACATCAGTAGACAGTTACAGTATGCTAAAGAAATGTAATGATTAAATAGCGTTAAACAGTCTCACTGATGATATGCCGATAGGTTTTTATACATTTAGTAAACTTTTTCGGGATATAAACCTAAATTCAAACTTACTTATTTCGTGGGGAACACTACTTGGATATATAGGTAACCCCTGAAATCTCGTTTGAAAGGTCCATTATTCTGAGATACTAGGTCTTTATACTCAGTGATATCTGGGGTATTATTCCGGGACTTCTGCTGAATGGAAGTTCTGACCTAGTCCCCGAATAATACTTTCTGCAAATGCTTGAAACATAGCATTGCCCTCAGCAAGCTGATGAAACAATAAAATTGATAGTCGCTGATGTTGAAATCAAAAGATCCTCTAAAGGGGACACACCGAAAAGTCGAAACCGTCATCTCTCTGCGTATACGGAAGTATCGACCTGAGCTCTCACGGCCCTCGCATTTAACCCCTGACAGATATCAGCTGTGGTATACTCACCTGTAAGACTGAATATTTGGGATTCTGGATACGGGAGTATATTCAAGAGGTGGGACACATGAATGAGTTTAAGTTCTTAAGATACCTAATCTGTATCCTGTATCAGTTGAAATTTGTATGAAAATTTAAGTGGACCAGTATATCGACAATCTAAGTGAATTGTTTAATTCTTAATGTGTAACTAAGCTCAATGGTACTTGTGACTTGTCAAAAACTGATATGATCCTCTGACGCATACTCAAACAAAAATATTGTCTGTAAATATGTTTGTATATATTTCGTTTCTGCTTTATATTTTCAGAAAAATGCAAAAAGATTTTGATGTCTGCTTTATTTTCGACAACCGATGTCTGAAATGCTGAATTTCAAAATCTAAGTAAGTTGATTGTGTTTCTGAAAATAAAACAAGTTCATTAATTTGAAACTTGAATTAAAAATCAAAAATCAAAAACAGTTTGTGATATCTCCAAGGTCATTAATTTGGACTTGGATGATTAACTGTGAGGGAGTTGGATTCTTTAACACTGCCAAATCTGTAAAGTTTGTTGATAGGGGGAGTAGTTTAGAGAATTTGATTGATAATATGAAACCATTGTATTTATGAATGTTTGAGTGTTTACAGATAGTCCAGACTACAATCCCGAGAGCAGAGTCTAAGGGGGAGTCTGAAGACAAGCTTGAAGCAAAGTGGAGCTTGTAGATGGAAAGCTAGGCGTCGATCCCAAAGCACGGAAGCTTGACGAAAGGGGGAGCCTGAAGCTAATAGAAGAAGTTAAAGATTGGTGGATGCTTACATTGTTACAACTTGAAAAGAAAAGGCAGAATGATCAAGACTGAAGATGTGTCATGATGAAGACTAGACACTGAAGACTTCGTCAATATCCGAGGGGGAGTCTGTTAGTACATTACGTCTATTGACTTCGTCTTGTATCATGTAATAGGATAGGTTAGAATAATCAGTGCACGAGGTTCGAGAAACAGTTATTAGAAAGTTTGAGTGTGATTTCGCTCATAATGGTCCAAGATCATTGGAGCGAAATCAGAAGCATAAGATTTCACCTGAAATGACCAAAGGTCATTTGGAGCGAAATCAGAAACTTCTGATTTCGCTCATAAGTGCATCTTGGTCATTGGAGCGAAATCAACCTCCTATATATAGTGCACTGTTCATTTGATTCGAAACGCGACTTCTGGATTTGTAACGAAGTGCTGCCGAAATCTGTTCAGGTTGTAATTGATGTTAAAATCAATATAAGTGACAGATTTAATAGTATCAAGCTGTTTCCACGTCCGTTTCACTGATTCCGCCTTTGAATCGGATTTAAAGCTCTTCTGATCGACTCAGTCGGGTCAAACAATGATCCTACAACTCTTCATTACCCGCAACTCTTGTAAAAAATTGTAGGCTATGTGACTCATTGGAATGATGAGAAAACTACAAGAGAAAGAAAATATGTATGAAGAATTCTTGGAGATGTGGTGAAGACTTGAACATCCATATGTTGGGAATTATAGAGAGATGAGTTTTCTCTACTCGATTCCATCACCTTCGTATCATTATTTTTCCACAAGTTCAAACACTATAATTCTATTCGGTGTAACCTTGGGCGCGTGGCCATTTCCGGCAGTACAGACTGCTTCGGCTGTTGTACCCTGGGAGACAGACGCGTCGTCTTTAGTAGAGGCGCGAAATATGTTTTAAGGGAAGCGTGTTGAACACGTGCCTCAACCAAAATCATCAACGTTTTAGTGTGCTCTTTGTTGCAGTCAAGGAGCATTTTTCAAGACTCAAGATGATGAATACTCGAGTCTAGGATGCTATCAAGTGCGCGTGAATGACCCACCAGAGATGCGGCTTGAATCAAGATTGGTATATATAATTATATTTTATATTCTTTTTATTTAGTTGTTGCAACCGGTATTGTACTATGATATTTCTTACGAATAACGAAAATCTTGTTTTTATATATTTTGTAATTATATTATACAAAAGGTGAACTTAATTCCTACACAACCCTAAAAAACATAAGTCTTATGAAGAAGACGAGGATGATGTTATTGATATTCTACTGCAGCTTGTGAAAGACAAAATCTTCAGCCTCACTCATGACCACATGAAAGCCATGCTCATGTTAAACATTTATATCTCTCTATATATATTGCACTCTTTATTATAGAACTTAAACGCCTAAACGGTATATGAAAACAAACAATTTTATGTGCTTTGTTTATAACTTGTAAATTTCCCCGCGCGTTACGGCGGGTTCGAGATGTAAAATAACTCGAATATGTAAAATGAAAAAATATTATATTTGACTCGAGTCGTTTTTGAACAAAAGTTGCGTCAAAACGTAGACTAATTAAAAACGTACATAAAAATAAACACGAAAACATATTATGTTTTATCCGACTTATTTGAAAAAGAAATTTACGTTGAAACATTAACCAACTTGAACTTATACTGACCCGTACATAAAAACATAGCACATAAGAAAATTAAGTTTTTTTTAAGTTAAAGAATGGTACGACGCGTTACGACAGCAACGAAACGTAAAGTAACTCGAATTTTTACCATCTAATAAAAACCTTTTATAGTTGACCCGACTTGTTTTAAAACAAAATTTATGTAAAAATGTAAATCAACTAAAAACGTATATAAAAAAAGCAAAAAACTAATTATATTTAAGCCTGCCCATTTCCAAAATAAAAAAATAAAAAAAAAACTACATTGAAACGTAAATCAACCTGAATTTATACTGATACGTACATAAAAATAAATACGTAAAAACTGACTACAAATTTGAAGAATTGTAAGTGTGAATACTAAATGTTGAAGTGTGAAAATAAAAAAAAAAAACACGAAGAGACAAAAAAGAAAATAAGAAAAAAAAAGACACTAAAAAAAGGATGAAGGTGAATTTAGTGTGCATCTAACTTCTTTAGCTTTATATAATATATTCTTTGTATTCTTTTATCAAAAATTTCATATATGATTCTTCTTTTGTTTTCTTCTACTATTCTCACACCAACGTCGTGTTCAAATTCTCTACATATACAATTCTTAATTGCTTTCGTCAGCCGGCAATAGTGCCGGCATTCAACTGGACAAAAAGGGCGGCCGCCATAATAGTGCCACATTGGTCCAAGAAATTTACGCTTTTATCCCTTTTAAAATTACAATTTTGCCATCAGTTAAAAATTATGTTTTCGTCCCTGCTTAAAAAAAATTTACGCTTATGCTCCCAGCTAAATATTTCAATTTTGCCCCCGGTAAAAAATTACGAATTTGACCCGTTTCAGTTTACACTTTTGCCATTAGTTTTTTTCCCTTAAATATACGATTTTGCCATCAGTTCAACGTTATGTTTTTGCCCACGCTTAAAAATAAATTTACGCTTTTACTCTCGGCTAAAAATTCTAATTTTCCCATCGGCTAAAAATTACGATTTTGCCCCGTATAAATTGATACTTTCGCCATTATTATTTTTTCCTCACAGCCAGGTTACGATTAATTTTCCCATCGGCTAAAAATTACTTGCCCCGTATAAATTGATACTTTCGCCATTAGTTTTTTTTTCTCACAGCCAGGTTACGATTTTGCCCTCAACTTAAATTAACATTTTGCCTTCCTGGTGACATTACAAGTTTGCCCCCAGTGCAAAATCACAGTCGTGCCGGCAACTTCCTGGCACTCGCTCATTGGTCCATTTAGTTTACGATTTATCCCTGAATTAAAATTATGATTTGACCCTCAGTTAAAAATTACGTTTTTTCCATCGTTTTAGTTTTTTTTTTACCAAAACTATAAAGGTTTTTTGTTTTAATTGGTTTACTCGATTTTTTTTTTCGTGTCAAGGTGCTGCCTAACACTGGCTCATTAGTCCTGAAAAATTACAGTTTTCCCCTGAGCTCAAAATTACGGTCTTATCATCGTTTTTATTTTTTTTCCCTAGCAAAATTATAGTAGTCTTTTTTAATTGGTTGTAAATTATTCGGCCATCGCCCCGCAAGGCGGGCGGGGCATCTACTAGTTGAATACATATATGATTATTCTTCCTTTTTAACAAACGTGCAGTTTTTCAATCATCTAAAATATATAAAGCATCTAAATTATATAAATCATGCTAATTGTAAATGGTGAGAACCTATTTCGACTATCTACAATTTTAATTATTGGATGGTATTGATTACACACTATTCCTTTGTATTAGTTATGTCAATTACTAGTTTTATGGGTTTATTAATAATTTTGCTAATTACATTAAAACTAAATTTTCTTATGTTGGCTTTTCTTCTATTAGTTTCACCAATTTTTTTAAAGTAAAATAATTTTTATTTACTTTATTAATTTTTTTTTTTTAAAATAAACCACAAAACCAAGCAGTTTTTATCTACTAAAAATAACACGTCAATGCTATATGTGTTGGTTTCGAACCTGTTGATTACGCATGTACTAGTTTCAAACTTGTTTTGTGTTGATCCTGCATGTGTTGGTTTCGAAAATGTATGTTTTAGTTTCAGCGCTGTTATGCTAATTTCGAACCTGTTTGTGTTGGTTCTGTTTGTACTAGTTTCAAAAATGTTTGTGCTGATTTTGATTATGCTTGTTTTGATATTGTATATGTTGGTGTGCTAGAATAATAGATGAAAAACGATTTTAAGACTAAAGAACAATGCTTTTGAGACTGAGATTGAAGAACAACAGATAAAAAAATGATTTTCCTACCAAAGAATATCATATGCGAATTTTGTTCAAAAAAAAGTATTAGTTATCATAATGATAGGGATTTTCATTTAACTAATAGGATTAAAGTTACTATTCTACTATTTATCTAAAATTGGTTAGATGTCATATGTCAAATTTATATTGGTTGCTGCTGTTTTTACACAAAATAATGTATGTATTTAACGCTCCTCCTATATGTCATTAAAAAAGAAAACTTAGGTTGTGTGCTTGATTTTTCTTTCTAATTTACTTCTTACATAAGAGAATCATTATATATATTTATATATATGGTTTATAAGTAGTCATAGTGATTTAAAATTTAAAATAATATATACTTTTTTTAATATTTTATTATTTTAATATTATTATATAATGAGTAAGGTTAACATACAAAAAGCCTTATCATACATCACGTAGGAGACAATGGTAACCGTTGGATCAGGGGTATAATCACGCATGGGACCACATAATCACGCATGGGACCACATGGGACCACATAATCACGCATGGGACTATAATCACGCACGTTCTATGATAATAACGCACGTTATATTTTTTGTCATGTATGTTAATGTAGGTTAAGCCCTGAAGTACATTATACTTTCTCATTATATAATAGTTGTAATTATATTTTCTTTTTTTTTCTTTCCTAAAAAAATATTTATTTATTTTTTTAATATATTTTTCAAAACATATTTTCTTTATCATTTGTGTTTCTTTAATGACATATGTTGATTTTTTTTTTTTAATTTAAGTACGTATAAATCGATTCTGACGGTTTGGTTTTCTAAATAAAAATACTACATTTTCAAATAACGTCTGTTTTATATTATCATTTGATCTATTTCGCCGCAAAGCGCGACGCAAACAAAACTAGTTAAACTTATTTATATACTAGTGGGAAACCCGCGCGTTGCGGCGGAGTCAACAGTACACAGTGAGAACATGACCTGCATCAGGCAAGACTACCTTCAAGCTATAACTACTAATTATATCATTAACAAACTATTACCAGTACTACCTTCAAAGCTAACCACTTTTATGAAATTCCAATCTTACCCCTTGCATTTACTACTGCTTATCTTGGTTTTACTTTGTTTAATCAAACATTCCTTTATCAATTTCCATCCCATTTATTTTTGTCATGTAAAAAAAAAAGCCTGTGTTAACAATTTAAACCCATCTCAGCTAGACTTTGACTTTCCATTGCCTTTTTGGTCAATTTTGATTGTAAAAAAATTTACCTTGTGCATTTTTTAAGGTTGACCGGAAAGTCAACAAGAGCAAAAATAATAGCTCTAGCCAATCTCAGAGTTCACACCAATAAGTCAATCAAGTCAAAAATTTTAGCATACTTTTTATTTGTAATTTTGACCACCTGCATTCTAATCACTTTTAACACATTTCCACTCTTACCCATTTTATTTGATTTATCATTTCTCTATTTTTTTAATACTAATCCTACTTTGACTTTTTATGTCTCCTGGCTAATGCTTACCCCAACAATGTTCAATTTTCCTAAAAAAATGCTATACTTTGCATATATGATTATGGGTTTGGGACTTTGGGGTGAAAGGGGCAGGGACAGTGTATCACTTCCAGTACATAAAGAAATGATGTCTCTCAATTCAAACCTTAAACACACAGCCACCTGACTTTCTAACATTTGGTTATAGTGATTTTGATTGTATGATTTTTTAATAGTCAATAATCAATATTAGGTGTGTAAATATTCATCAGTGGTGATTTATACATTATATTCTTCAATAAGACACATGAACAAATAGCTTATTTATCGGTTTATCAAACTTCAAACAAGGCTAACTAATGGGATCAGTTAAAATGCAACTTTTAGGGGGTTAAAAGGGTTTTTGTATATGTGTAATTATGTGCATAGAGTACACCTTTCACAACATACCGAAGCTTATCGAAAATCAACCGAAATTGTCCGAAATTCGACAAACAACCTGCAACTTTAAATTGACCCGTTTTGACCCGAACCCGTTTTGACGCGAACCAAAACAACCCCCTTTTTAATTGACCCGTTTTGTCCCATGACCCGACCCAACCCGACCCGTTTGCCAGGTCTAGTTTAAGCCGTTAAGTTAAAGAAACCAGTAAAAGAAAATTGACCCACAGAATCAACAAATCAACAATACCTATTAAAACTTTAGCTATGTGACATGACTGCAATTCGGACCGTATTTACCGACATTAACAGCTCGCCATCGAAAACAAAATATTAAGAGATAAATATATCCCCCATTACATACCTGTGAACCGCTAATTTTTGGTCGTTTGTGAAGATTTAAGGTCCAAATAAAAAACACAACAGAATCCTCTCAGAAGCCCACTCATCTGTTTTTTTACCTCAATCAACCCGTGACTCGTCCCAGAACTGCACAATTGCAGGAGACTCGCTGTAGCTAGCCCCCACAACTCACTTCACCATATAAGCATCAGGGTTGTAGGGCATATCACACTTGGAGTACCTTCAGATATCATATAACAATAAGCCCAATATGACCATTGAACCTCATAAATACCAAATTATATCATTTGCTAGGTAATTTTTTTTATCTATTAATTGTCAAATATTTATTATCAACAATAATTTACATCGAGATAGCTAGGTAATTAATTAGATCAAAATCAAAATCTTTATCTTCGTTATAATTCATCTTACACAGTGAGTGATATGAAAAAAACAGCAAATCAAGCCCCGAAAAAAATATATAGTAAATTGTAGGTCCACAAATCGGCTCAAAATTTATATAAAAAACCCCGAAAAAATATATAGTAAATTGCAGATCCACAAATCGGCTCAAAATTTATATAAAAACTTCCTTAAATTGCTATAGATCTAGAAGGTTTTGTTAAAATGAATACAGCATTTAATCGATTAACAGTTACCTGAAATGAGATTGTCTTTCGAAATTCTAAAAACAGCCAACGATCGTTCTTCCACAGCCTGCGTGATAATACCAATTCTACGTCATGAAAAAAAAAGACTGAAATAAAACCAGAACCAGTTTCTGATCACAACAAGGCTTGCTCCGAACAAGTTAAGAAGAATATAGATGAAAAGAATTTAAAATTCAAATACCACTCACCGATGACAGGTTAGAGCTCAAACATAACTCAAATCAACCCGTTCATCCGTAAATGGGTCAAAGTTAACTGTCACGAGTTTGAAATACATACCGACTCCATGACATAGCAAGACGGGCAATGAAGCAGCACATCTAATAGGGTGATTAGCGTCAGGTGATCCTTCCATCGTGTTTCTTAAATTCCTACAAACATGCAAATGAGGTTTGGGCACGTTTGCCATTTTCGTCCAAATGACCTTTTTGTACCATTTTGCCCCCCACGTTTGGCATTTTTTGCCGTTTTCATCCAAATGACTAACTTAGTTAAAAAAATACCGTTTAATGAGGTGTATGTTTGAAATTTTACATTTATAAATGTAATCCAATATAGGTAGCACTTTCAACCCATTTACTCAGAAATGGGTTGTTTAAAATTATGTTTTATGTTCTCTCTTAGAAGCTAGAAAGGAAAAAAAGTCCAGAGTTTGCATAAAATTTACTAAACTATTTTATTCAAAAAAACTACATTATCATACAAATGACAGGGTTTTTGTAATCATAGCTTATAATTTTAGACGCTACAAAGCTGTTTGGAAAAAACTAACAACCTCACATGTACAAAAAAAAAAAGTTGACATTTTAACCCAACCAGTTCTCGCCCAATAACCAATCCGCCCCTATAAAATCCACTGATATGAAAGTCTCGAAAAGTACCAGTTTGCTATATAGTTACATAATGGTATATGCTTTTAAAGAGGAACATACATACCTCCACACCTCCATTAGAGTCTGCAATAACATCAATGCTCTAATAGGATCCTTCTGCAATAACATTAAAGCGAAGAAATAAATACGAGTAAAGAAACAAATCGATGATTGTTCACGATCTTCAAGAACACTTGAACCTCAATGCATTGCAAAACTTGGACCTACCGTAGTTTTCAACGCAGTCTCCCTTTGTAAATACTCCTCGCACCTGCAAAACACAGAATCGTAAGGGTAGATGAGTAAACCACATATGCTCGGTTATTTGAAATGAGTATACGAACAAGAAAAAATTAGTGTAAAAGATACCAACTACAAATCAATAGCAAATGCAAGGTGCGGAACAGTAACTTCTACCTCATGAACAGTTGGGTGTTCTCGTCACGTATTTCAAATGCTGATGAAAATAATAAAAAAGCCCCAAATCAATTGCAAATTAACAAAACATTAAGTCAAAACATCAAATGCAAATAATAAGATATTCACCTGAATATTATCAGACTCATAACGGTCAGGCCCTTCTTTCCCTTTCTTCACTTCAGCAGCAGACCCAGATGAAGCAGACGAAATAAAACTACTTCTTGGAGGCACCAACACATTCGGAACAAATGGATGAATAATATAAAGGATCGATATGTGCCTTATCTACCAGCAACAGATCAATAAAAAAATCAGGGATCTCCAAATCCCTACACACGACGCCGAGTCATTAAAAAACCCTAAAACTGTTCTAATAAATCAACATTTTCAATTGCATTGTAAATTCAAATACCATGATCACACACTTACTGCAAGGTATTAAAAATATACTGTATTCGTTCGAGAAAAATTAGGGTTTGAACTCAGGCTTGGTGATGAAAAACTACTCTGTCGCTGATGTTATGGTGGTGGCTACGCCGCCGTGGACCGGTCGTCGGAAGCACCGATTGGATCCCTCATATTCTCTGTTTCTCCATCTCTATCACTCCAATTCTCTCTTAGTCTCTAATATGTATATGTATTATAGAGCAGAGGGGCGATGGAAACCGCCGGGACGTTTCATTTGCAAGGCACGTGATAGGGTTTTTATGAGGATAAGAGAGAGGTCGGTGTATTAGAAAGAGGGGCATGATTGGTAGAAAATAGCAAAAAGTTAGCATTTTAACTTGTCTTTTTATATGCCATCTTAAAATTTTGTTGGAAATTACCATTCTATCCATAGGAGATGCTTTATATAGTTATATAGATATATAGATAGGGAGCCGCTAGAATGAGAATAACTTTTATTTTTTTAAAAAATTAATTATATTTTTTTTACTTTGAAGCTTGGACACAAAGTCTTTATTTTTTTAGTAATTATCATATAGCACTTTTAACTTTTCCATAAACTTTATTTTTAAATCTATGAATAGTTACAGGGCCGTCTCCGAAAATTCTAAAAAAAAATCTAGCCCTGTGTGAAATAAAAAATTTGGGCCCTATTCGCGAATTTTAATTTAACATAAACCCATCGATCATTCAATCAAATATATAAAAACTAAAAATCCTAAACATACGAAATCACACAATAAGACTAAAGGTTCTAAAATAAAACAAGAATTTCATACCTTAATCTCAAGATTATCCACCCAACAAACCCTGGAATCGCCCTTTGAAACCCCTCCTATGCCGATGATGATGATATACTTGCTTCCTCACTCGATTTCGACCTATCACTTGACTCCTCTGTTGCAATGATGATGAATGATCCCAACGACCAACGTGAATGATCGACATTCTGACTTCTTCTATTGCCCAGTAGCGCCCGCAATTGGGTTATAATTTTTGAAACAAGTTTGATTATTAGCCACTTGGGCCTGGGCCTATTAATTAGGCACAGATTGGCCATTGGGCCTTTTAACTTTTAAGGGTTACCAATCTAATTCTCATATATGATGTACACACTTACAACACATGCCCATTTAACATTTATTTTGTTATACTGGCGCCTTAAGGATATATATTTATAAAAACATACAGATTTTTTTTAAATATATATATAAATAATTTAAAAAAAAAATCTGGGCCCTATATTGGTTTGTGCCCTGAGCGCAGGCTTACCCTGCACTTGCTCAGGGCCGACCCTGAATAGTTACCATATAGTCTCTACAACTTTTGTTTTTGAACGGCGAGAATTTTTAACTTGTTGTGAGAGAGATCTCACACCCTCCAAAATAAAGAGCCCTAATCCCACTCTGGCCAGGCTATATGTCTTAACCGGGTACACGCTTGCGTCAGAGTTTGGGAAACGACGTTCCCCGGGAAACCATACCACCCACTTTCAGTGGCAGGGGCTTGCGCCGCCACAAGAGAGAATCTCTCTGACGTAACACACAGTGGACTAAAACTCGGGGTGGCTCGGGCTCGAACTCTTGACCTAGGGTCTCTACAACTTTAATAAAGCTTATTAACTATCGCACTAATCATTAAATAATTGTCATATAGCCTCGGCAACCTTAACTTTGAACATAAGTTTCTAATTTTTTAAGAGTAAAATGCCCGGATAGTCACTGTGGTTTTGTAAAGTAACACCTATAGTCCCCAACTTTTGGAAATTGCACCGGTGCTCCATGTGGTTTAATTTTTGTTACTCAGATGGTCCCTGGAGTGGATGTCCGTTAGTTTTCACCGTTAACTCCATATGAAATTACTTATTTACCCCTCTCTTTATGTGAGGACCGTTTCACACTCTGAAATGCTTCGGCCGATTCAAATAAGCACTCAGTAATGTGCGGAATCCATTAGAAATGTTGACACACACAAGAAATCACATATAAACACTAGTTTCATTGATTGAAAACGATTACAGATCTGAGAGGCCAATTTGGCAGAGTTTCGCTTCAAAGATGCCAAACACGGTGGACTAAAACTCGGTGTGGCTCGGGCTCAAACTCTTGACCTAGGGTCTCTACAACTTTAATAAAGCTTATTAACTATCGCACTAATCATTAAATAATTATCATATAGCCTCGGCAACCTTAAATTTGAACATAAAGTTTCTAGTTTTTTAAGAGTAAAATGCCCGGATAGTCACTGTGGTTTTGTAAAGTAACACCTATAGTCCCCAACTTTTGGAAATTGCACTGGTGCTCCATGTGGTTTACTTTTTGTTACTCGGATGGTCCCTGGAGTGGATGCCCGTTAGTTTTCACCAGTAACTCCATATGAAATTACTTATTTACCCCCTCTCTTTATGTGAGGACCGTTTCACACTCTGAAATGCTTCGGCCGATTCAAATAAGAACTCCGTAATGTGAGGAATCCATTAGGAATGTTGACACACACAAGAAATCAAATATAAACACTGGTTTCATTGATTGAAAATGATTACAGATTTGAGAGACGAATTTGGCAGAGTTTCGCTTTAGAGATGCCAAACTTCCAAAAGTTACAAATGAACACACTCACTCAACTATTTATAGTGATGACCATTCGTGCAAAGACACCTTTGAGCGAGTGAGCTCTCCATGCGAAGTAATCTAAACCCTTCGTGTGACTGATCAGTCCCTTTCGTACGAAGGGTCCCTTCGTGCGAATGGGTCTATTCTTTACAAATCCAACACTTTGATATGTATTTCTATACATAAATCATGACTCAATACATTGACGAAGGCAACAGACATCGTGTATCAACAATCTCCCCCTTGGATGTTGTCGTAGTCATGACTTCAGTCTCTTCAAAATCTTTAATAACTTTAACATTCTTGTATATCAACAATCTCCCCCTTGCTTGAACAATCTTCAGTTGATGTGTCAGTTCAACAGTCTTCCTCTTAACTTGTGCTTCCTTTCTTCTTTTTAACGTTCTATCTAAGCTCCCCCTTTCAATTAGCTTCCTATTTTGCTCCCCTGTCTCTCAACTTCCCTTCACAATTTACAAACATTCAAATAACCATTTTAGATTCAAACTTTGAAATTTTCAAATCAAACACTAAGCGTTCATCTTCAAACTTCAAACTAATAACCCTCTTCGATAACCAGGTCCAAACTAATGACCTTGGTTATCTGAATTGTCTACCAAGTTCAAATAAATGACCTTGGTTGAACAATTTTCTGAACAAACTGAAAATTTTCAACCAAAATTCAAGTTTCAACCTAATGAACTTGTGATTATTTCAAAACATGTTTAGCATATTCAGATTTTGGAATTCAGCTTTCCATCATCGATAGTCGAAACATAAAATGAAACAAAATATTTTTGTATTTTACAAACTTTATGCTAAAACACACTTAAAATCTTTTTGATTTTATCTGCAATGAAATATCTATGTACAAACATATTTACAGACATATTTTTTATGAGTTTGTGCAAGAGGATCATATCAGTTTTGAGACACATCACTAACATCGTTGATCTATTTGTACTTTAAGCTTTAAACAATTCACATAGATTGTCAGTATGTCTGTCCACCTAAATTTCTACACAGACTTCAATTGTTTCAAGATACGAGATTAAGGATTTTAGGACTTGCTTAACAGTATTTCCCACCTCAGAATATACTCCCGTATCAAAATTCCCTAGATTCAATCTTACATGTGAGTATACCTAATTGATATCTGTCTCTGGGTTAGAGCGAGGCCTTGAGAGCTCAAGTTAGTACCACCGTACAGACAAAGAGATGAAGGCTCGACTTAAAGTGGTGTTCCATTTTGGAATCTTTTTACTGCAATTGTAATATCTTTCGACATTTTCAATTTTATGCAGTTTTTAGGGTTTAATATGAAAGTATTCTACAAGTTCTAGGCTGTTGCTGACGCAAAATCAGAAGAACTTGTATAATACCCCAAATATCAATTATGTATAAAGACCTAATATCTAAGAATCATGCAATCTCTCAAACGAAATTTTGGAGTACTAACTCCGTATATCCGAGAGATGTTACCCACATATTAAGAAGTTTTGTTTATGTTAATATCTCGAAAACAATTTACTAATTGTGTAAAAACCTACTGGCACATCATTAGTGAGACTGTTTATCACTTTTTAGTTGTTCATTTCTCTAGCGTGTTGTGATAGTCCACTGATGTACTATCATTTCCACATCTTTTATACTAAAATTCTTTTGCCTTTTTCATGTTTTTGTACATTTTCAAATTTTTTAATGTTTTTGAAATTTTCACCATATTTTTCTCCCTCTAAAATTATAAAACTTTTTAAAGAAAGAAAAATTCGACAAACCAATGTAGACAACTTTATCTCGCCATCCATTTCGGCTTTACATTCTTGTTCATCTTTTTGCCCCTCATGATGACAAAACTTTGATATTTTTTGAAAAACATTTTCAGATCTGTTTTTATTAATTTATTTTGTTTGTTCAACAGTGAGGGTTCTATGACGATTTTTTGAACTTTCTCAGAAATTTTCACAAATCATGATAAAATTTTTAAACAAACTCATCATAGCCTTTTTATGAAACACAGGCTTTCTCTTCATGTTCCAGGCTACTCCGTCGTCCATGATTTACTTTGGTTGACCTAGGAAACACATGCACATGTACCAAATCAATCACTTGAACAATGCAACCCAAGCCTTGCCCTTGGGTAAAACTACAGGTTTTGGTTCACAAAAACTCACATTCTTTTGAACAACTTTTTCAATTTTCCCAATTGAAGAAGTCTATTTCTCGTCATCAGAAGTTTCTTTCCTTTTAATCACCCAAGTTTGACATTTTGAAACAATGTTCTTTACATAAAACTTTCAATCATTTTGAATGTTTCCTTTTGAAATTTGTTTTGGTGCAAACATTGGTGATTTCAACTTATCATCTTCTAATTTCTTTTGCTCAACATGAACAGGCTTAGGCTGATTTTGTGGATATTTTCGATCAATGTGTCCAACTTGATTACATCTAAAGCATGTACGACTGTCTATTTTAACAGTGGAACCTATAGCCTGTTTTTGCTGTTTCTTTTGTGCTAAGAATTCCTCATTAGTTTGTCTACTAAATTGGGATTCTTTGTCGCTTTCTGAACTTTTTCCATGAACAAAGTTCATCTTCTTCATAAAGTTTGATTTTTGAAACTTTTTGTTCTAATTTTTCTTATTATAACCCAAACCAGCTCTTTCATTTTTAATTTTTTTTTAAAGTAAGAGTTTCTTGGTTTGGTATAATAAGATTTATCTTTCTTGAAATTTAAATATCTTGCAGTTGTCGCAAGATTCTCAATCTCGGAAACTTCGATTTCCACCAGCTTAAACACTTTCTCTAGCTTTTTCCAAATTCACGTTTCGAATCGGAAATTCATCATCTGAAAACAATTTGTCAGATCCAAACATCTTGTACGTCATCATATTTAGATCATCATTCAATTTAGAATCAGATTTTGGAAGATATTTTTTATGAAAACTTTCCTCATCTTCAAAATGTGATTTTGAACTTTCATTTTTGGTGGAATCATTCTAATTTTCATCTTCAAAAACTTTTTCAATCACATCATTCACTAACTCTGACTCACAAATATCATCAGCTTTGGTGTATGTCACATCAATGTCATCGGGCAATTGATCAATTTGATTTTGAATAAATTTTAGCTTTAAATTCATTGTCTTTTCCACCCACTCTGACTTTTTCTGACAGTAACCTTCCCTCATGGGAGGTGGAACACGATGATACCCTGACCCTTTGCTCCCATTCCCATCAGCTTTCTTCCCAGATTCATCTTTTTCTGTCTGTTTTGGGAAAATATGATCAAGTACATATGAAGAAGTTGAATAACTAATCAATTTCTTGTATACCCGTTCTGCTTCAATTTTTTCCTTTTCTAACTCTTGCTTAAGCTTTGCAATTTTGTCAAGATGAATGTTTATTGCACTTTGCTTATCCATTACAGTAGTTTTAAGCAAGTTATTTCTAGTATCCAGTTCACGGGTAAGATCAACAAATTGTTTAGTTTTGCTATTCATCATATCATATGCTTCTTTCATCTGATTGCAATCATAAACCAAGTGATCATTTTATTTTTTCAATTTTTTAAGTTGTTTTTCTTTTTCAAAACATGCAATGTCTTTTTCAAAACATTCTGTGCAAATGCACTTTTGTTTTAAAGCTTCATCTTTTTCAGCTATCTCTGTGCATTTTTGTTTTAAAAATTCTTCCTTTTCAGCTAGCTCTGCGACTTTTTGTTTTAACATCTCATCTTTTTCAGTACAAGCCTTGCACGTTTTCGTGCATTTCTTGCACTGAATCTCAGTTTTAATCTCAGTGTTTTCATTTAACTAACTCTCTATTTTTTTCAATTTTTACACTCTCATTTGTTTCAATTTTCTCACTCTCAATCTGTTCACCAACCAACTCATCTTTCTTCTCTGTCTTAACTCTTTTCTCTTCCTCTTCGACCTGAGCCATCATAGCTTTATCTGCTATGTTGACCTTATTTTCTTCGTCCATCATTCTCGCCACTTCAATGATTTCTTCAACAGTTTCTATCAATTCTTCTTCTCTTTGCATCTCACTGATTTCAATGTTGCCGCTACATAAACCTGCAAAAGAATTATACAATTCAGGAGACAACATTGATCTAAAACTATCATGCAACATTTCTTCAAATGAAACAGAATTTTCTTCAATCATTTGTTCAGGCTCTTTGATGCTTCTTCTAGCATCGCAAAACCATCGCTTTTTGGGATGTATTTATCCTAAATGAAACCTTCATCTTTTTGAGTCACCATCAAAGCTTTATTCCTTTTTGATGACCCGTATTCGGTTTGCAGCTGTGTCATGTTTGGCTGAAACGATGTTTTGTGATTGAATGCCTTTTTATAGTAATCACTTTGAAAAGGATTCTTATTGCCCTGAACTTCCTAATTTTGACACTCTCTTTTGAAATGCCCTCGTTGCTTACATTTGAAACATGTAACCTTTGATTTATCAAATCCCAATTTCGAATAAGATCTAACCATACTGTTTCTTCCTGTGATCTCAAAAAATCTCTATGCTCATCTAAAAATACTCGCCATGTTCCACATGATATCTATTAGCTCTAACTCCTCTTGATCTATGTGATCATAGTCCTCTTTTGTCATATTAAAATTTCTGATTTTTCCAGCAATTAGACTGTCGTATGACTCAAGAACTGATGCCAGAAACACCATCTGCTGTTTCACTGTGGATTCATTGATACATTGAACATTCTGCAGATTAACTGCTATATTGCATTGTAGCACATGAGCATTTGAATTGTTTTGATTCGAATATGAATTGGAGCCTTGTGATGATTTTGAACTCGGATTTGAAGAATTTGGTTCAAAGCTTGAAAATGTCAAGAATCCACTACTAATGTTTGAACCGTTAGAAGAAAATCCAGAAGAGTTATCTATAATGTATGCTGTTTGGATTTTCGGGCTCTGTATATTCGATACACTGCTATTCTTGTAATACAGACTCACATCTTGCTGTGTGCTAGAGCTCTGCATTTTAGTTGTTTTTCTTAACTCTAATTCGTGTCCTTCCAGCTTTTCAATAAACATCTCAAGAGTGAAACCATAATATTCTCCACCAGTTTTCAAAAATCATCAGATATGTTGGCCAATCACCATCCTAAGGTAATGTATCAACCAACTTGTCAACTAGTTCTGCTTTACCTTTTCCAACTCCCAATCTTTTCAATTCTTTCACCAAATAGCAATATCTCTCGATCAACTGTTTTATTGATTCACCCTTTAAGCTCATAAAGATGTCAAACTCTTTTTTCATTAATGCTTTTTTATTTTTTAACATCTGTTGACTGCCTTCATATTTTAATTTAAGTGTGTTCCACATTGAGAATGCAATTCCTTTATGATGTAAGAGTGTGAGAATATCATCTTTTACTTATTGTTGTAAAAAAATATCATTTTCTTTTCGTTTATGAATTTAGTTCTTTCACTTTTGTCAAATTGCATCATTGATTTCTCTTGGCCATCTTCTGCCACTAGTTCTGAATATTCATATGTGATTGAGTACCAACACTCCGTATGATATGCATAAACCCAGTTACAAAATCATTCTTCCCAATCATTAAACTCATCTATTCTCATCATCCTTGGCGGTTTAGATTGTGTTCCAAGTTCATTTTCTAACTTTAAACTCTGAGCCACCCAACTAGGTGTTGTTGCAAAAGCGATGTAGAATTCAGTATCCATCTTCGAAAATCTTGAACATCGTGCATAATTCCTAAAAAAATCAAAACTTGGTCAAACAGCTCTTCGTGCGAAGGAACAACAAACACTTAGTGCGAGTGGTAAGTGCCACTCGTGCGAATGGTAACTTTTAAAAAATAACTGAAATCTGGCTCTTAGTGCGAAGGGAAGTGGCTCTTCGTGCGAATGGAGAGTATCCTTCGTGCGAACTTTCCCTTTGTTCGAAGATCAAGTTACGTATTTTGACATTTTTTCACAATTTTTCGATGATTCTGATTGTATTTTGGTCTAATTTGTTCAAGGGTTTGTTATTAATCAAATTCGCACATTTTGTGAAAAATTAGGCCAAATTTGTCCATGAATTCGTTCAAAATTTGATAAAAATGAGTAGAAGAAAGATGTGAAAAAGTATTCAGTTTGATGAAATCTGCTGAAATCTTGTGTTGCTAGTCGCTGAAATCGGCCTCCAAGCTCTTATACCACTTGTGAGGATCGTTTCACACTCTGAAATGCTCCGGCCGATTCAAATAAGCACTCTGTAATGTGCGGAATTTATTAGGAATGTTGACACACACAAGAAATCACATATAAACACTTCTTTCATTGATTGAAAACGATTACAGATCCAAGAAACCAATTTGGCAGAGCTTCGCTTCTGAGATGCCAAACTTTCAAAATTTACAAATGAACACACTCACTCAACTATTTATAGTGATGACCATTTGTGCGAAGACACCTTTGAGCGGGTTAGCTCTCCGTGCGAAGTGATCTAAACCCTTCGTGCGACTAATCAGTCCCCTTAGTACGAAGGGTCCCTTCGTGCGAAGGGGTCTATTCTTTACAAATCCAACACTTTGACATGTATTCTTATACATAAAATCATGACTCAATACATTGACGAAGGCAACAGACGTCGTGTATCAACACTATAAAAAAAAACAAAAAAAAAACAAATATTATACACACTTATATTATTATATTGAAAGTGCGGGGTCACTTTTTTTTAAACACGAAACACCCCACCCCACCTACCCACCCACCCACTCCATCTTCTTCACCCCACCCCACCAACACCATCGCCATTCCTGCACCCCCAGCATCACTAACTAGATCTGAGTTCAAGGCTTTCGAGGCTTTAAACGCAAAACAAGAACCATCAAAACCTATTTCCACTCGATTTCAGTAGCTTAAACACGAACTCTGAACACTTTAACCAGATTCCGACTAACCTGCAATTTCCGGTGATGATCTTTGTTCCCTAAAACCACCACCTGACCACCATACACCTCTCCCTCACCCTCTGATGCTTAACCAACCCCAACCCCATCAGCAGCTACGATACAACACCACCTCTGCCATACCCGTTTCCGATCTTCAATTTGATTCATCCAGTGCCGGAATCATATGTATTTCACTTCGGTTGCATTGTTTCTTCATCAAGTATTGATTTGTTTGACTCGATTACACTCGTGTTACATCGTTTCTTTAATTATTGATGATCTATCTAACCTCGTTTACACTAGATTACACTCGTGTTGTTGCATCGATTCTTCGTTTACCACCGGCGGATTGGTGGTTATTACCGGCGGTTGTTGGATCGTTGATTGTTCAGAAGCTGTGTTCAAGGGTTTTGGGATTTTGAGGGGTGGTGTTTGGATACAGGGTGGACTAAATGTGGTGGATGGAGGGATCTAGGATGGAGGAGGGAGTTCAGGTGGCGGAGATGTTGATGTTGGTGGAGTTGCAGGTGGTGGCGGCTGGTGGTAAGTGGTGGAGGAAGGTGGGGGTGAGTGAATATGTGTGTGCGAGAGAGAGAGAGAGAGAGAGAGAGAGAGAGACATACAAGGGCTTGGTGAATAAGAAGGTTGGTGGGTCCCATCTTTTATTTTAATATATCTATTTTAGTGTTTTAATTTAATACTAAGGGCATGTTGGTCATTTTACATGGAGTTAACGGAGAAAACTAACGGACATCCACTCGAGGGACCATCCGAGTAACAATAAGTAGACCACAGGAAGCACCGGTGTAATTTCCAGAAGTTGGGGATTATAGGTGTTACTTTACAAAACCACAGGGACTATCCGAGCATTTTACTCATTTTTTAATTTGTAAGTACTGATACTGTACTGCTACTTTTATACACATAACCCATACCGATCGAATGATATGGGTACTGCGCGGATCCAGACTTTATTTCATTGGTTTTTTCTTTCGGTTACTAGATTGAAAATTGGTGTCGTAAAGAGCGAGCCGAAACCGAATTATTGTCGTATCGTGCGAGTGAATCCCAGTAGTTTTTAATAAACGCCATACAATTCTAACCATATAAATACACATAAGTGTGTTGGATATACACACACTTTTTTAGAGAACCATGAATAGAAAATTTTCAATGTATTACCACTTCAACGCTATGCTAACTAGATATCATAGAAAAGAGAAAACGATATCAAAGAAAAGAGAAAACGGGATGGTTATGTGGTTAGAAAATGTACTTAATCGTACACGGTTCCTAAAGTCCTTGTTTAAACTTAGTTATTATCGTTTGAAACTACATTTGTGTGTAGTCTTTTTTTTTTAAACAGCCAACGAATCTTTCAAATGTGCTACTGGCGAAATTCACCACATTAGGATACACTCGTCTTCGAACCGGAGAAAACCCTCACCTAAGGTCGAAGCCCGTGAACACTCGCCCGAAGGCACGACAATGCAGTGAGATAAAACCCGCACAGTTCAAGGATCGAACTAGCGATCTCCGCCTACTCGCCTAGTCTTCCATCATCACCAGGTGCCGCATAAAATAATAGGGAGAGCAGGAATCAAACTTGAGTCCCTTAAAAAAACAAGTCTCTCCCTTACCACTCCACCACCTGGCCACTTTATACAATCAAAATTATGCGTGATTTTAGTTTACTTGTGGTAGGCATTAATATGCTCTTGCTTACATTAATTAGTTTTTTTTCTTTTGTTACTTGTTCGTTTTCTCAATTGTCTATTTTTTGTGTTTTACTTGTAGGATTTATTAGTAGCCGGAACAGATACTGGTGCAGCAATCGTGGTTTGGGCGATGACGTTATTAATAAGGAACCCTAAAATAATGCATAAAGCACAAGAAGA
Organism: Helianthus annuus; assembly: GCF_002127325.2. Classification (NCBI taxonomy): domain Eukaryota; kingdom Viridiplantae; phylum Streptophyta; class Magnoliopsida; order Asterales; family Asteraceae; genus Helianthus; species Helianthus annuus. The sequence continues at coordinate 10,079,097 of NC_035448.2, read as the reverse complement.
AATGAGAAGTATAATCGGAAAGAAGCGTAAAGTAGACGAGGATGATCTTCCCAAACTTGCTTATCTAAAGGCAGTGATAAAAGAGACTTTGCGACTATATCCTCCAGCTCCTCTTCTAGTGCCTCGAGAAACGAGGAAAGATGCCATTGTACATGGGTATCAAGTCAATCAGAAAACCCTAGTTTACGTCAATGCATGGGCAATCGGAAGGGACCCTAAATTTTGGGATAGCCCAGAAGCATTCTTACCAGAGCGGTTCTTGGGCGGCAATGATATTGACTTCAAAGGGAAAGATTTTGAGTTGATTCCTTTCGGATCTGGCCGGAGAATCTGTCCTGGAATGTCAGTTGGAGTTGTTATCGTGGAACTACTCCTTGCTAATCTTCTTTACTTGTTTGATTGGGGGTTGCCTGATGGTGTGAGAAAAGAAGATGTAGACTTTGAGGTTATGCCTGGGATAACCATGCACAAGAGAAACGAACTTCGCCTTTTAGCTCATGGGTACTTTTGAAAAATGATTAATATTTAGATCATCTATGGCCTTTTTGTGACAAACAGTACATGGTCTAATAGTAATTAGTTTGAGCTTCTGTATAAATAAAAGTTTTAAGGTGAAAGGGTCAGCTTGAGCGGCCATACGATATATCCATGGTTAGTGAATTATCATAAGTTGATTAACAATTTTCTCCATTTTTAAACAATTGGTTTCTTCGTTAAGCTTTTGAATCTGAAAAGGCTCGATGCCATCTTTTAGTAAACTCATTTAACTTTTTTTAACGGCAAATTTGGATCACTGACGGACCACTGTAGTTTCATCGTGCCACCAGCGGAACCACCCGATCATATCCATCTCCAGTAGACATAATGTATATACATCAATTCAGGAGGTAACCAATAAATATGGGAAAAGCCCCTTGTCGGAATCAAACCCAACACCTATTGGTCTCAAAGCTTTATATCACCCTCAAAATGGTACTAGGCTATAAAGGCATCATGGAACTCATTTAACTTTTTTAATGGGTGGTTTTGGAAAAGAGTGTAAAATTTGTACTTTTTTTTATTTCTAATTGTGGTTCAAGGCCAATCGGGTCTCTAGCCCAACCTCATAAATCACAATCTTTGAAATTCTTATTTTTGGCCCGCCCCATTATGATTTTATTTTGAAGCCATTTAAATAAATTTCAAGACCCAATGAGGCCCAACTATAACATAATTATGGGTCGGTGTTTTTTCCGATAATGTAGTCAAACTAGTTTTTGCCCCCGCCCGCGTTGCGGGGCAAGAAGACAAATATTTCTCTCTCATAACATGTATGGGCAAAATCGGAATTATATTTTTAACAGGAGGCGAAATCATGATTTTAAACCAAGAGCAAAATCATAATTTTGAGCTAAGGGGGAAAACATAATTTTATTTTGAACTGTGAGAAAAAACGAAATTTTGAGCTGAGGGCAGAATCGTAATTTAGAGCTAGAGGGAAAAAACAGCATTTTCATTTTTAACTGGGGGCAAAAACGTAATTTTAAACGGACGGCGAAATCGTAATTTTAGACTGGGAACAAAATAAAAAAAAATGATTTTGAACCGAGGGCAAAAGAGTATTTTGAGTTAGGGCAAAAGTATAATTTTATTTTGAGCTGAGGGCAAAAACGTAATTTTAAACGAAGGACGAAAGCGTAATTTTAAATTGGGAATAAAATTAAATAAAAAATGAGTTGGTCCAATAGGGAAGTGACAGGCAGCTAATAATTTTTAGCTAGCGGAAAACATAATTTTATTTTGAACTGAAGGCAAAAACCTAATTTTGAGTTGAGGGCATAATCGTAATTTTGAGCTGGAGGGAAAAAACACATTTTATTTTGAACTGGGGGCAAAAACGTTATTTTAAACGGAGGGCGAAACCGTATTTGTAAAGGGGGAAAAAATTAAAAATAAGTTTTTGAATCGAGGGTAAAAGCGTAATTTTGAGCTAAGGGCAAAATTATAATTTTATTTTGAGCTGGGGGCGAAAACGTAATTTTAGCTAGGGGCAAAATTAAAATTTAATTTTTTAGCTGGGGACAAAACCATAATTTTAAACGAAGGACGAAAACGTAATTTTAAATTGAGAATAAAGTTTAATTAAAAGTTGGTTGGTCCAATAGGAAAGTGTCAGGCAAGCTGCCTGGCACTATTCCTTTTCAACTTATAAATGGGGAACAAAATTAAAAATAACTTTTTGAATCGAGGGCAAAAGCGTAATTTTGAGCTAAGGGCAAAATTATAATTTTATTTTGAGCTGGGGGCGAAAACGTAATTTTAGCTAGGGGCAAAATTAAAATTTAATTTTTTAGCTGGAGACAAAACCATAATTTTAAACGAAAGACGAAAACGTAATTTTAAATTAAAAATAAAGTTTAATTAAAAGTTGGTTGGTCCAATAGGAAAGTGCCAGGCAAGCTGCCTGGCACTATTCCTTTTCAACTTATAAATGTATAGTAGGATAATACTGCAGTCTGCAAAAATTTGTGAAAGAAAAGAATGTTGTTGAGGTGATCAACATGTAAGGCCCATACATGTATCGAACAAAAAAATGCGCTGGAAATATAGTCCTAAAAAGTAGGGTTGTAAACGAACCGAACGAACACGAACAAGATCATGTTCGTGTTCGTTCGTTAAGGAAATTAATTAGTTTGCAAACTGTTCACGAACGCATACCAAACATAAGTTTATGTTCGTGTTCGTTCGTTAAAAATTTCAATTGTTAACGAACAGTTCATGAACACTGGTCTCGAACACAAACAAATGCAAGCAAATAACTTGAAAATAAAAAAAATGAAAATATTGTTATCCTTAAACATTGGATATAAGTAGTTAAATACAACCATCAAATGATAAATCAAAACACAAGAAGTCTACCACACCGCCAAACGATGAATAAAGTTTAACTAACTTAGATATAATTATCCCCAAAAATGTCTTAGAATGTCCAAATCTTAGCTAACTTAGAAAAAATAGTGTTTCAAGTTTTCAATATGTTTAAATAAAAGGTTTATTATTTATTATTTTTTTAATATAATCAAAGGAACATATTATCGAGCGTTCACGGACGCAGTCGAACGAACAAGACATGTGTTCGTGTTCGTTCGCTAAGCTAACCGAACGAAATTTTTTGTTCGTGTTCATTCGTTAAGCTAATCGAACGAACTTCCCGCCTAACGGTTCGCGAACTGTTCGCTGAACATTCGTTTCGTTTACAGCCCTACTAAAAGGTAATAAGTTTGGTTCGGGACTTAAAAAATAGTTTTTGACAGTGGCGGACCAGGATTTTTTTTCCACTGTGGTCCATTTTTTGGTGTAACAATTTTTCACAATCAAACATTAAAATTTTCGTGTTGGTCATCATAGTCCGGTCGAGGCTAGGAAATAATGTACAAACATTTAGTAGACATGAAACCACTACATTATTAAGAACCATTTTTAAGCATCAAATTAACAAATAGTGGTGATTAATAAGTTGCTTGAAACCAACAGCTATCTAAACAGCACAATTACTTCACATAAATTCAAAATTTTGTTTAAGCTTTTTTTTATGAATGCCACTATATTCAAAAAAAAAAATTAAGTTTATTTTTTTATGAATGCCACTTTATGCTAGAAGTCTTATTTGATAATCAAATATGAAATAAAATCATTAGGAATTTTGATGGAAAAAATAAACTAAAAAAATAGGACATGTAAGACTTGGACTTGGGATATATTTGTTGGTAAACAAGGGTATTTACCATCACACGAGCTTTGCTTTTAATACTATTGGGTCCAACTAATTATTTTTATAGAGTCCTTCTAAAAAATTAACATACCAGTTCTACTATCTTTTTTAAAAAAATATTGGGATCCGTGGACCCCGACCCACACTATGTAGGTCCACCCCTGCCTTTTGAGAAGTAAAATAAACATCATATTTGAATGAAACTAGAATTACCACCCGCCGCAATGCGGCGGGGATTCATTAGTTATATATCGCATTACATGAAATGCAAATGTTTCTTACATGACCGCGAGCCTGTGTATAAAACATATAAAATAATAACTAAGTCGATCTCTGATCCGCGCATTGCGACAGACCTATCAGACGGGGAAAATAGATGAAAAAAAGGTGAACCTCACACACACATTGCGGCGTGTTAACTCGGAAAATTTAGAACGAAACGTTAAACGAAAAGGTCGCGAAAGATGAAAAATATAAGGTATCAAAATTCAAAGTAAAAAAGTGTTGGAGTGAAATTGCAAAAGATAAAAGGCTTTGGATTGAAAGCAAAAAACAAAGGGGTTAAATTGTAAAAGATGAAAATTTTTAACTTAAAAGCGAAAAACCAAATTAATCAAAGGTTTAAATTACTAAAGATTGAAACTTTAGACTTAAATTGTCAAATATGAAAACTTTAGAGTTAGAAATGAAAATTTCATTTTTTTTTAAAAACTCTCAAAGCCAAAGCCAAGAATACAACCTTAAGCATACAAATGTTGCTTATTTATAGTCAATGTTATAGAAGGTGCTAGGCGCTAGTCGGACGGTGAGGTACCGCCTAGGGATTAATAGGGATTAATCGGATTGGACTTTTTAAGTATAATTTTACAAATTTATATATATATATATATATATATAGGGCAAGGATAAATCGAAAACCCAGTTGAGTTGACTAAACCCTGAAAACCCATTAATCACCATTGATTAAGCATGATGGATGGCTGAGATTCATTTTGCGCCATTTATTTATTTTGAATTCCTTCATCTCTATTTTTTAATATATTTAATGTACCTAAAGGGCAATATGGGAAATATTTAACATAATCTCTTACTAAGAGACAAAAATCTGCAAGGTGTAACCAAGCCTTACATCGTCATCATTACATCTAACCTACAACTCTACATTAGTCTTCAATATTTCAAAAATCACAAAAATAAAAACTCTCTCTCATAAATTTTCATCAACCAGAGATCTTCAAAAGTCACCTAACACTCACTCTCTCTCATAATCTTCATTTTACCCTCTCAAAATATTCAGACAATCGCCCACAAAAGAGACGATCGCTGCAGATATTCAAAAATTGCCGGACAACAATCAAGGATCGCCGGAAATTGTAGGGTTCAGGTGCATCGGCGTCGGTTCAGGTGCGTCGCTCCGGTCAGATCGGTGGTCGGAGGTCCAACCGGAGATTCGGTGTCGAACCGGTGACTGTTTCTTAGCGAAATGGAAAAGGCCAACGATCTTTTTGTCGCCGGAGATGGGCCCATACTTCACCGGAAATTCGACCTTTTCGTCATCATGGTTTGATTACATTATCATATTTTCACTTTTGTTTATGTTATCTACTTCTTTTTGACATTTTCGCCGGAGGTCCAATTGTTATGTGTGGGTCATTTGCTGTGCTCATGTTTTTTTTTGTTTCTTAAAAGGTTGGGCTGTAGTTTTGTTTCTATATGTTATTCTTCTATGAACTTATCATATGCACACTAACAAAAAGAATGTAATCCGCAAAGCCCCCAACAAGCAGCTCTGTGTTTGATCTTGTTCTCATCAAATGCTTGAGTTTGAGTTACATGAGTGCAATATTATCGATGAAAATTCTGACATGAATATGTATGCAGGTTTTGAAAGTCTTCCCAAATCCAATAACTGTCACTACGGTTCAGTTTGTTGTTGGGAGTGTGATTGTATTCTTGATATGGACATTGAATACTCACAAAACGACCTAAAACCAGTGCGGCACATGTACTTCCATGTTATGAAGGAATGAATTTGTTATGTATGTACATATAAAGACTCTTTTGTTTTATACATGTGGACCATATATTTAGGCGAATTGAGTTTTTTTTTTTTTTTTTTTGAGGAATATGATTATAGATGGTGATTTGGGTATTAATTATTGTTGCTTGATCTATTGGTTTTATACGGTTTTATTCAGTTGATTGGAATTTTTTCCTTTAATCAGTTAAGTTTGGGTTTTTACTTTCTTTTGAATAATCTCAAAATAGTTAGTTTTGAATAATGTGAACAAGTTCCTGGAAACAGTCTCGGATTCTCTTGCATTCAATATCAATGACAAGAAATCTCAAAATTGTTAGATGGTTTGTTACATTTATGTTTGACAATTTATTTTGTAACAGTGTTGGAAGGCAGTGAATCGGACACACCAACAAAGGATTTGAAAGAAAAGAAAAAGGTATTTTTGTAACTTAAGTATTTTGTTTTTTAGGGAACAAGTGTGTTGTATGCGTTGTTAGGTTATATAATAATGTTGTTGCACCTTAACACTTGTGGGGGCAAAATTTTGTAACTTAAGTATTTTATTCATAAAGTTGTTTTCACGATACTTTTTTTTTAATTTATCGGTGTTTGGGCCACCGGTGTTGTATATAACAAATAAATGTAAAAGCATTAGGTGAAAAACTGGATATACACGTTGAATAAGGTTACTTTATTTGTACCATCTTATTAAGGTTACATTCTACAAATGAGCAATAAATATTACATTATATGTAACATTTTACAAAAAAAAAAACAAAAAAAATTGTAACCAATGAGGAAAAATGTTAGTTTTTATGTACCATCTTATTAAGGTTACACTCTATAAAACGAGCAATAAGTATTACATTATATGTAACATTTTACAAAAAAAAAGTACAAAAAATAACGTTACATTTTCTATATATTTTTAAAAAATGTAAACACCCGGTATACAAGAAAAAATGCTTGTTTTTTTTTACCACATAAGAGTGTAACGCGTTTTCTTTTCTTTCTCCTCCGACACAAAGTGTTATATTGCATCACATTGTTAAAAAAGTCGTCTTCCTAGAAAAAGATGATACATGTAGGTACGTACACTACAAAAAAAGATGTTACATATATTATACATATATATGAAGTTACACCACGTGTAAACATACATTTTCTGTATAATTTCAAAAAATGTAAACACCCAATAAACAAAAAAAATGACCAATAAGTATTACATTATGTGTAATGTCCTTCTACGTTTCATATACACAACCAACAACAGGCTTTAAACGATAGGAACATTAGGACACCACATTCTAGTGCCATTGGGTGTGTGGTGAACATAAAATTCCTTGTCCGCATGAATACCTACAAAAAAGGTCACGAGTCTTTTAAAAAACATTGTATTGTTAATAATTTTTAACACGTATAAGTTAAAAAAAAAAAATTTACTTGTAACATGAAACCTAACAAACTGATGCATTTTACTGTATTGTCACAAAAAACAAAACATGGTGGTACATTTTTTTGGTGTCACCAAAAAGTGTAGATGCTGGTGCATTTTTTTATGTGATCCAAAAATGTAATCTCGAATGTTTTTCCCTTCCAAAAAAAATATAAAAACTTAATACAAGTGTAACCACACATGTTTTTACCTTCTACAAAATATAAAAGCTTGTTTCATAAAAATAAAAAATAAAAATGGTATTGTTAATACAAGTTTACCACATTTTCAACCAAATTACAAGGTTTTGAAAAGAAGAGGTTGTCATGGCTCTTTAGTAATGTCTAGGAAGAATTACGTCAACATTTCACATATAAACTTAAACATTTCACATGTAATAGCCTACCTGATGATACAACAATAACGTACTGCCACCCAATTGTTGGTGTATGCCGACGAATCGACTGAATATCAGAAAACGGTAATGCTTTTATGGTGTACAGATTTTTGTCTGCATAAAACAACACTAATCATCAGATCCACATATCCCAAACATATACAAACAAAAAACAAGATATATAGTATATACAGTCTGATACACCACAAACAATTAAAAGATGAGGCTAACCTTCTGCAGACGGTCTGGCATTTGAGCTTTGGACTTTATAAGGTATCCACATCTATTATGACAATAAAGTATAACTTACTATCACAATAAAATAATTAATAGATCATGTATCACAAAAATGAATAGTGCTTAACAACAAGAGAACATTACCCTAAACAGTGAAGAACCTTGCTTAAAGTATTAACAACAAGAGAACATTACCATAAACAGTGAACATTACCACATTTTTAACCAAACTAACCAACACATCCTCTGTTTTTTTTTCCTCCTATACCAACAAAATAATAATAATAATAATAATAATAATAATAATAATAATAATAATAATAATAATAATAATAATAATAATAATCATAATAATAATAATAATAATAATAATAATAATAATAATAATAATAACAACAAACTACAAACATTAAAACTAGGGGTGTTACAATAACCCTATAGAAAAAAATTCATGCTTTCACATAAACAATGACCTATGGATAGCAGCTCTGTAAAAGAACAATTTTGAACACCATCCTCATCATCATATGTGTCAATTTGATGTAGATCTGATGCTACACTTAAAAAAATACCAAAAAACCAAAAAAAAAAAATCAAGAAGAATCCAATCAAAATCTAAACAAGAAAATCTTAATTTACACAACTACTCGTATGCCAATTTAATAAAACTGAAAAAAAAAGTATCACTCACCTGGAGACTAAAGAAATAGGTTCAGGATCTTCAACAACTCTACTCTCACCCAATGCATCTTCATCTTCATTAAATGCAAAATCAGGTAAAAGATTATGTGGGACAACATTTAAGGGTGAACCCGGATGATCATTGAGTGTCGCCGTACCACCGGCAACAGTCCGAGGTTTTTTGGTTGTTCAACTCAGCCATGTTTGATTTTGTCCGGTGATTTTGGAAAATATGCAGCGATAGTCGTTTTTGTGTGGCGATATTCTGAATATTGAGAGGGTATGATGAAGATTAAGAGAGAGAGTGTGAGTGTTTGGTGACTTTTGAATATCTCCAGTTGATGAAGATTATGTGAGAGAGGAGAGAGATACATCAAGTACAAAGTTATTAAATGAAACTAATGAAAAGAAGAAAAGAAGTATGTGCCATCAAGTCTCTTACACACTTACACATTCATCAGTCAAAAGGTTAAAAGGAAAATGTCAAAAATGCCTTTGTCTCCTCTCAAACTAACAAGCAACGTGGATCAATCCTAGCCACATATAACAGTTTCCTGGGTTTAGTCAACTGGAGTGAGTTTTCTCCTTATAATTAGCCTATATATATATGTATATATATATATATATAACTTTACACTTTTATTAATAAATTTACAAGTTTAGAGGATAACTTTATACTTTTTATTAATAAATTTACAAGTTTAGGAGATAACTTTATATTTTTTATTAATAAATTTAAAAGTTTAGGAACCATATGTAAACTAGTGAAAGATAGAGAGAAGTAAATGTTAAAATACCTAAACTTAAATGTTAAAAAAGGTTTATAACTAAAATTTGGGCTTTAAACCATGGGCCAGGTTTCAAAAATTGGGTTTTTTGGGTGAAAAAAACATGGGCCCGATTAGTCCGATTTTGTCCGACTTTGACCGCTTTTTACCATAACCAATTTATTGACCGTCTAGCTTAAATTTAGGCAGTAATCCACCGACTAGCGCCTAGGCGCCGAGTAATCGGCCACCTAGGCCGATTTTTGCAACATTGTTTATAGTTATATATATCTATATATATATATATATATATATATATATATATATATATATATATATATAAGTAGTTAAATGAGAAAATCTATAGAGAATTTGATTTTATAGATAGAAGATGTTATTAACTGTCAGTTTCAATTTTAAAAAGAATTTTTTTCTGAGTAAAATATTTTTATCTATAAGGTTGCGTAGGGTAGAAAAAAAGCCTTCATGATAGTTAAGACAGTTTAAACGTCACGTCAACTTTACGTAAACGGTAGGACATTAAAGCATGCATACTTTAACAACCATGGTGTTGTTTAAATCCTATAAACTATTATTAAAAAAGAAAAGAAAAAGAAAAAGAGAAGACAAAAAACAAAAGAAAACGTTGACTGGTGCAAAGTTGGGGACCCCACCAATTCATACCCGTCGGCACTCATTAGTGTGGTGATGAAGGCCTTAATGGTGCCCCTCAATGGTGCCTTGATAGGGTGTTCGGGGCGTTATTGGTTCGATGTAGTTAAGGGCGTCACTCCACACCCACCGACCTCATTACAATAACAAAAAGATCACTAAGGAGGAAAACACATCCAAAAATGAGAAGACAAGAAAGAAAATATAACATACCAAAATTGCGTTTAATGGAAGACCTGGGTGGACATACCCTATGTTAAGGGCTAGCCCCCGCTGCCCCCGGCAATAGTGTAATTTTTTTCTTACGTTTTTCAGATTTCGTTGCCCCTAAAGAAATATTATATTACCCATTTTCAATTTCAAAGCCCAAATAATTTTTATACTACCCAATACTTATAAGCTCAACCATTATAGCCCAAGTCCCAACCCTAACCCAATAGTTGAACAAAAAAAGGAATGGCAACAACAACAGTCGACATTCACATCCCTTTCCTCAGCAGCTCAGTCACACATTGTCGCCATCGGACCTCTCCCTCCACCCTTTGCTGATGTTGGGTTGATTATGACTGTCGCCCGCCACCATCCTCCACTCAAATCCATCCTCAAGTCAAGTGCTTTCCAAATTGGGTATTTTCTAGTCTTCGTTGTTTTTTTTCTATTGTTTATACTTTATGCCTTATGAAAAAAATTGAACAATTTAGGGTTGTTTAATTGCAAATTATAATCAATTATTGTTTTCATCTAGTTATAGTTATGAGCAATTGTTATAGGATTTTAGGATTTATGTGAAATTGATTTAGGGCTTATGTTTAATTTTATTTGTCTTGTAAAATTAGGAAATTTGGAAGATGAAAGATGAAAAAACAAACTCTCATTAGTAGTCTTTTTAAACGAAAATTCCAAGAAAATGATGATTTGGGTCCAACTCCTAGTTCAAATATTGTTGATGATAAGCAAGAAAATGAAGATATTGGTCCAAGTTCAAATAATGACATCGATATGCAAGAAAATGAAGATGTCGGTACAACTCCTAAGTCCAATTATTACTTCGGCTTCAAGTCCTTCAACACGAAACAACGTTGATTTGAATGATCTTCCTTCGGATCCCTCTGATAGACCACCTATTACTAGTTATCATCCTAATCAAATAGACAACATAAGAAGAGTGTATGTTGTTAAAAAGACTTTTAGACCACGAGGTAATGACTTTAAATGGACAAACTATTCTAGTGGTCGAAGACGTTTTAATGTTAAATGGTTTGTTAAGCGCGACACCACTCTATCAAAAACATCTTCAAAAAAAAGAGTCAAGACTTGTTAGAAGCATCTCATTTGATAAGCGGGACAAAACGAGCTTTGAATCATCTAAGACAAAATGGGTTTGAAAAGATGTTGGCAAATGTGACATCTTTTTGTGAAAAAAACAACATTAAGATGTTAGATACGGAAAGTTATGGTAATCAAAGAAACCGAAGTTATGTCATTACTAACCGACATCATTTTGAAGTTGAGGTTTTCAATACCGTTTTGGATATGCAACTTCAAGAACTTGGAAGCCGATTTAGTGAGGTCTCAACTAGTTTGACAGAAAACATGTTGGGTTTAAATCCTTGTAATTCGTTTCCTAAATTTGACATATCTAAGATGGTGAAATTTTCCGAGATGTTTCCAAATGACTTTAATAAAGAAGAAGAGAGTGTTTTGCGAGCGATCTTTCGACCTTTTATCACACTTCAAAGGAAGATGAAAGGTTTGCAAATTTGACTGGATTAAGTGACCTTGCTCGTGTAATGGTGGAAACCAGAAAAAATGAAACTTTTCCTTTGGTTTATCGAACATTGAAGCTAGCACTGGTTTTACCGGTTGCAACCACAACTGTTGAAAGATGTTTTTTTCTAAAATGAAGCTTATCTAGACGAATTTATGCAATCGGATGGGTGATGAGTATTTGAACAATGCTCTAATTTGTGCGGTCGAAAAAGACAGTTTTTGTAAAGTAAAAGAAGAGGATGTCATGGCTCAGTTTCAAGCTTTCAAAAACCAAAGAGAAGAAATCATTTAGGTATATGTTTAAATCTATTTATTATCGCGCTACTATCGTTGTTTCGTTTACATTGTACGAAGTACGTTAAAAAATTGAAACATTGCCCCTTTAGTAATTTTCTAAATCCGCCACTGATGGAAGACGACATTAATTAAATGGAACACATAGTATTATATTATATATATATATATATATATATATATATTAAAACTCATCATTACCGAAATGACTTTTATATTTATTTAATTAGATTAGGAGTTGGGTAGAAAGCCTTGTTTTCCTAGAAAGTCTAGGAAGCAATCAGAACGTGACATGTGGCATTGAAGGATTTAACTAAAAGGGCAATTGTGTAATTTGACATTTTATGTTAATTTTGGAATTTATATCTCATTAACTAACTACGCACAATTTTATGGAAACTGATTCTCCATGATTTGCAAATTACTACCAGATGTAAATATCAATCAAATTCCCATTCATTCCTTTCACAATCTTGATCAATTTTATTCGTAAATCATTTTTTACGTGAGATATAGTTATGGCTTCAAACACAATTCTTGATTGCGGATATGGCAAATACACTTCTTTTTCTGTTTACTATTATCTGGTCTATATCGATTTTTAATTATGTCTGGAAACCACCAGAATGTTCTTGACGTTGTGTTTTAACAGGAAGCAGATTCATACAGTTGTGTTTTAGCATTCAGATTCATACAGTTGTGTTTTAACAGCAAGCAGATTCATACAGTTGTGTTTTAACAGCAAGCAGATTCATACAGTTCTGTTTTAGCATTCAGATTCATACAGTTGTGTTTTAACAGCAAGCAGATTCATACGCTGTGTTTTACCATCCATGCTGGTAATGCTGGAGGATTTCTTGACGCTGTGTTTTAACAGCAAGCAGATTAATACGATGTGTTTTCTTGATGTGTTTCTTCAAGAAGGATAGAAGGAAGAGAGAGTGAGAAAGAAAGAAAAAAAATCGCAAGAAATGTGGGGTGGTTATGGAATGACAATTATTTCCATATTTAAAACAAGCTAAAAACATATCTACCTCTGATTAATTAAATAATCCTATTTTTAAGAAATACATATTACCAAAATGCCACCAAGATGATCCCCACTCTTATTTATTATATTATTTATAATAACTTATAAACATATGTTATGTTTTTCTCTTATAAATTCTAAAATATAATGTTTATAAAAATTTTAGTATGTTAACGCGACGTGTTACTTATGTATACCTCTTGATATAAAGTTTACTCAAAACCATGTTGTGAATAGTAATATACAGTGATCAAAATACAAACGTACATGTCATCAGAAAATATATCACACTTTAGTTTTTTTATAATGTAAGGTCGTTTACCATTTTCGTTATTTCAATAATATAATCCAGTGTTTTGTAAAATTTCGAATATACCGTTAGGACGTACTTATATTTTTCTATGTTTCAATTAAAGTTTATCAAAAAGTGTCTCACGCTTTAGATTGTTTATAAAGTAAGGTCGTTTACCATTTTTGTTATTTTAATAATATAATTTAATGTTTTGTAAAATTTTGAATATACCCTTAGGACGTACTTATATTTATCTATGTTTCAATCAAAATTTTATTTAAAATTGAACGGATCAAGAACCAGAATTTTTTTTATTCTTAATCGTGACAAACGAATCGATTATGACCAAATAACTTTAGTACCAGTCCTCACATTCAGTTTTATGGTTATTAGAAATATAAAACTAAGTGTAAATATTCTTTTGGGTGTATCTTTTTCATTTTCTATATCAAGTGATGGTATTGGACTGATCAAGTTTACCATATGACAGGAGTTGAACCCTGGTCTCTCCCCAAGAGGCACAAAGCGTCTACCACCCCACCAAAGTGGTGATCGCGTATACTCTAACACCTGAGGTGTTAAACGGTGACATGACATGTTAACCTACATTGCAAAGCACTCTCTTCTTTTGTTAGGGGTGTTAAAGGAATTGTTTGTTAACATGTTAACAGGATGTTAAGAGATTGTACCTTAATTTGTTTTCCTTTTTTACACTTAAACCACTAAAAAATTGAATTAGATGGGGTTAACAAGATTAAACCATTTTCTTGATATGAGGTAAAGTGAAATGGGGAAAATTAATTCATCTGCCACCTAAGTGGAGTTAAAAGGGGAGTTAAAAGTATACCCATGTTGTAGAAAAAGCGACACAATGAATAATGCATCCAAAATAGGATTTAATGCATCCAGCACAAAGAAATAATGCAGATTCATTCTTATCTTATTTCCAAACCATTCAATTCTAGATATAAACAGTGCAGGTTCATAACATGATCTCAAATATGCTACTACCTTTTTTGTTTCTCCTCCTCTTATCTCTACTTTACCTTCTTCACAAAAGGAAATCAAAATTCAATCCACCAGGCCCTCCTGGACTACCCTTCATTGGCAACTTGCACCAGCTCGATCAATCCAGCCTCCACACTTCCTTATGGAACCTCACCAAACCCTACGGTCCGATCATATCCCTCCGATTCGGTTTCAACTCAGCTGTTGTTATATCTTCAGCGAGTTTAGCGAAAGAAGTCTTAAAAACCCAAGATCTTATCTTTTGCGGTAGGCCATTATTTACTGGCCAAAGGAAGTTATCCTATGAAGGCCTTGATATAACTTTTGCTCCTTACAATGAGCACTGGAGAGAAATGAGAAAAATCTTTAGCCTTCATTTGTTTAGCCCTAAAAGGGTCCAATCTTTAAGGTATTAATGTTAGTTATCTATACCATAGATAATATATTAGTTATGTAATATAATATTTATAATATTTATAATACTTAAATGTATGATTTGATGACGTTTCCCATTTAGTTATTACCATTGTATCTCTAAATACAAATACAGTTGATTAATAACACATGATATCTTACGCGGTTTTTCATTATTATTCAACAGGTATATACAAGAAGGTGAGATCTCAAGTGCCATAAAGAAGATACATGATTTGGCTCTTTCGGCTGAAAAGGTAAACTTGAGTAAAATGATGAAGAATTTGATGAGTAATGTAATGATGAGAGTGTGTTTCGGCAAGAGGTACCATTACCAAAATGGGCATGAAAGAAAGAAGGTTCTTGGACTCATTAATGAAGTTCAAGAGCATTTGGTGGATCTTTATCTCTCGGATATTTGGCCCGGCCTGCCTTTCATCGGTTTGGTTGATCGGTTGATGGGCAAGACGAATCGGCTCGAGAAATGCTTCCAAGATCTCGATTTCTTTTACCAACAACTCATTGATGAACGACTCAACCCTCTAAAGGATAAGTCTTATGAGGAAGATGAGGATGATGTTATTGATATTCTGCTACAACTTATGAAAGACAAACTGTTCAACCTCACTCACGACCACATAAAAGCCATGCTCATGGTAATTAAAATATGCTCTCCCTTTTGTATGCATTTGAGTTTTCTCCTGCACAAGTTTTTAGTTTGAAAGCAATCTTTATTATAAATTATAAAACGTGACATGATAACAAAGTTATTGAAAGCAGTCTTTATTATATTATAAAATTATAAAACATGACATGATAACAAAGTTAAATTTCAAATAATAATTGGTGTAAAACGCAAAAATGGTCCATGAGATTTGGTTACTTTTGCAACTTAGTCCAAAAATAAACTTTTTGTAACTGAACCCCTCGGGTTTCAATTTTTTTTTTTTTTTTTTTTTTTTTGTCATTTTCATTCAAATCACTAACTCAGTTAAAATGTATCGTTACCTCATTGATGATTTTGAGATTTCCCAAACCTCAGGGAAGATTTTGGTAATTTACTAATTTATTCTTTTATTTTAATTTTCTTTTTTTTTAAATAAAAAACAGTTATAAACATAATACATATACATACACACGCATATTAGTATGCACGCACTTATTTTTGGTACCTTTAAAATACAAAATAATAAATTAACCATAAGATATATATACATATACAAACGCGATTATAATTTATATATATACACATATTGGCGAAGCTTTATTACCGCCGGTCTCCACCGATTTTTCACTCGTATTGATAAATTTACTGAAAATTTCTGAAATTTTTGTTGTTGTGTAAAATATTGGATTTTTCAAGAGTCAGTCCCCCACCGATTTGGATTTTGAGAGTTCGACCCCACTGAGTTTTCGTTCAAGCTCTGCCTCTCTATACACATACCATACACACTCTTTCTCTTCTATCATTCTCTCTTCTCCACATCCACCTCCATCACCACCACCAATGTTGCCACCACAACCACCCTGTTTATCTCGGCACGCATACCTCATTCTCCCTCGTCGACCCGTCGTATCAAACATCGGTACCACCCATCTCTCCCGCCGTACCAAACATGATTAATTTATTATTTTTTTTTATTTAAAGGTAAAAATATAAATTAAAAAAACTGTGTAATATATTTGTGTGTGTAGGGAGATCATCTAAAAATAAAATTTAATTAAGAAGAAAAAAATGGTACAATTGTAACAATTAAATATTTTGTCTTTAATCTAATTTATTATTATCTTTGACTAATTAATTAGTTATAAATACTATCATCTTTCACACTAATTTTTTTACCTACACAAATTAAAAGATATCCTACAAGTTTCAAAATTTATCCTACACATATTGAAATTTATTATACACAACTCGTAATTATCATACACATTGCGTAATTTATAACATGCTTTAAACTAAAAAAATTGAGGAAAAAATATATATTTTGAAAATAAGTAACAAATTTAATGTAATTGGCTATTAATGATTTATGCAAGTTTATCAATACACCTTACAGTAACACTAATTACAAATATTAGATGAAAAAAATGAAACATTCTTATTGGTTGAAATTTATTATTTTTTTCCTTTTTAAAAGAATTTATTCTCATTTGAACTCTTCAGAGTATGTGTATATGTATACATATTTTATTTATAATTACTTTTAATGTTTTCTATTTAAAAATAAAGAATAAAGTTTATAAAATTAAATAAATAAAAAATAAATAGGAAATAACCAAAATCATCCCTGGGGTTTGAGAATTGTAAAAATCGTACATAGGAGTTAACGGTATATTTTAACTGAATTAGTGATTTGGATGGAAATGACAACAAAAATGTAATCTCAGTGGTTCAGTTACAAAAAGTTTCATTTTTGAAATAAAATGAAAAAAGTGACCAAACTTAGAGACGATTTTAACGTTATTGGGTGTGAAGGAGGGTAGTACTCAAAGGATGACCGACCACGTAGGCGTCCACGTCAGCGGGTGTGGAGATGAGCCTGAAGGGGATGAACCTAGGGTGTGGGGGATGGGCCTCAAATAAACACACACATATATATATACACACACACATATATATATGGGAAGGTTTAAATGAGAACGCTAAATATTGTGAGATCCGTGAGAACAAATAAAAAAACCGCGAGAACATGGTCAAAAACAATTCAAATTCAATTTTTTTTCTACACTTATCATTATTATTCGAATACAATGTTAGAAATTTAATTTACACGTTTATATTTACGTGAATTCGTAAATAAAGAAAATTTACACATGTGTAAATCTGTTATATTTACACATATGTAAAAAAATCTAAAAAGAGTGATTTTGAAAGGAGAAATGAGTTATTTGATGTTGTAAATTCTTTTTTTGATGTTGTATCTTAATTACAATGAGGTTTGCATTAAAAAAATTGGTTTTGATTGGTTTTTTCATTCGTTCTCACGGTTTTCGCAATATTTAGCGTTCTCAAGATAACTCTCCCATATATATATATATATATATATATATATATATATAGTGGAGAGTTCAAATGAGAAGAAATCTTTTATAAGAATAAAAAAGAAGAAATTCCAACCAATAATAATGCTTTATTTTTACTTCATTTAATATATGTATTAATGTTACTATAAGGGTACATTGGTAAATCTACATAGGTCATTAATTTGTAGTCTTCCTCTTTAATAGCTAACTACATTAAATAATTTGTAACTTATCCTCAAAATATATATTTTTTCAAAAAAATAAAATAAAATAATTTAAAGTGTATGATAAATTACGAGTTGTGTAGGATAAGTTACGAGTTGTGTAGGATAAATTTCAACGTGTAGGATGAATTTTGAAATATGTAAGATAACTTTTGATGTGTGTAGGCAAAAAAAAAAATTAGTGTGGAGGATAATAGTGTTTATGACTAATTAATTAGTCAAAACTGATAATAAATGAGATAAGTGAAAAACTATTTAATGTTTTACAAATTACCCTTTGTTATTTTTCTTCTCAGTTAAATTTTCTTCTCAAATGAACCTTTCCCTATATATATATATATATATATATATATATATAATTGCGCTAAAATAAGAACCACCTCGAGTTGTAAGAACCGCAAGAACCACACCATCCGGGTCGCCGTTTACCATGATTTTTTTTACAACTAGATGTGTGTATTATAAACACAGCCGTAAAAAAATTTAAACGCCACGGCCGAGGGGGTAGTTTTTTACACCACAAGTTTGGTGTAAAAAAAACGAAAAAATAAAAAATAAATAAAAACACCAAACTTGTGGTGTAAAAAACTACCCCCTCGGCCGCGGCGTTTAAATTTTTACGGCTGTGTATACACACATCTAGTTGTAAAAAAAAATCATGGTAAACGGCGACCCGGATGGTGTGGTTCTCGCGGTTCTTACAACTCGGGGTGGTTCTCATTCTAGCAGCCCCCTATATATATATATATATATATATATATATATATATATATATATATAGGGGAGGGTTTAAATGAGAACGCTAAATATTTGTGAGAACCGTGAGAACAAATGAAAAAACCATGAGAACTTGGTCAAAAACAATTCAAATTCAAAATTTTTTTCTACACTTATCATTATTATTCGAATACAATGTTAGAAATTCAATTTACACGTTTAAATTTACGTGAATTCATAAATAAAGAAAATTTACACATGTGTAAGTTTGCCATTTACACATGTGTAAATCTGCTATATTTACACATGTGTAAAAAATCTAAAAAGAATGATTTTGAAATGAGAAATGAATTATTTGATGTTATAAATTCTTGTTTTGATGTTGTATCTTAATTACAATGAGGTTTGTATAAAAAAATTGGTTTTGATTGGTTTTTTCATTCGTTCTCACGGTTCTCGCAATATTTAGCGTTCTCAAGATAACCCTCCCCTATATATATATATATATATATATATATATATATATATAAGGTTGGGCTATATAGAAAACCCTATCTATATAAAAAACCCTAGAAAACCCAACCTCCCGACATTTTTTTTTTGAAAAAAATAACACATGTAATATACATGTTTTTAAGACTTTTGAGCCAAAAAAATCAAAAAAGCGCCGAAGGGATAATTTAAAAAAAAAATCAGCAATTTCTGTCTTTTTTGCCTAACACATGTTAGGCACTGAAATTTGTTTATTTTTTTTTAAAAAAAATCCCTTCGGCGCTTTTTTGTTTTTTTTTTGGCCCAAAACACTCTAAAACATGTATATTACATGTGTTATTTTTTTCAAAAAAAAATGTCGGGAGGTTGGGTAAAAATGGGGGGAGATTTGGGTTTCCAGAGTTTTCTACCTAAATGAGGGTTTTCTGTCTAGCATTGTCCTATATATATATATATGTGTGTGTGTGTGTGTGTGTGTGTGTGTGTGGTAGGGTTCATGAGTGAACTATGATGTATTTGTGAATAAAAAAATTTTATCTTGACCATTGATTTTATAGATCTAGATTTTTCTTTAGTGGCAAGACTGTAATTATCTTTTCTAATTTACATGTATTTTGATAGACACAAGAGTATAATTGTATTGTTCTCCCTTCATTTAATTAATTGATTTTTTTCTCTCTCCTGATTTCTCTTTCCAATTAAAAAATATTTAATTATATTCTCTATATTTTATTCTATCACAAATTACCTAACTTAATATTTGATAATTTAAAAAAAAAATACAAACGTTATCAAATATTGTTCCATCTAGAACACGATTAAAAATATTTAATTAATTTCTCTATACATATATGTGTTAGATCAATGTTTGTTGAAAAGATGCACAGTGAAAACAATATGTAATAATACACAAGTGTATAACTCTGGTATATACCCACCAGTATACACTATGTACTTGAATAATGCACAGGTGTATACGTCTAGTATATATCAACATGTATACACATATGTACTTGAATAATACATATGTGGATAAATCTGGTTTATACCGACATGTGGGAACAAGATGTAATAATACATAAGTGTATAGTAGAGAGTTCAAATGAGAAGAAATTTTTTTAAGAAGAAAAAAGAAGAAATTTCAACCAATAAGAATGCTTTATTTTACTTTATTAATATAAGTATTTAATTTTACTATAAGGGTATATTAGTAAATCTACATAGGTCATTACTTTGTAGTCTTCCTCTTTAATAGCTAACTACATTAAATTTTTTGTAGGCAAAAAAAAGTTAATGTGGAGGATAGTAGTCTTTATGACTAATTAATTAGTAAAAAATGATCATAAACGAGATAAGTGAAAAAACTATTTAATGTTTTACAAAATTACCCTTTGTTCTTTTTTTTTCTCAACTAAATTTTCTTCTCAAATGAACATTTCCCTAAGTGTATAAGTCTTGTATATACTGACCTGTATACATATATGTAAAAAAACATAATTTAATTAGGTTTAATATTTAATTTTAATAAGAACATAAGAGTTTATTTAAAAAAAACATTAGCCCTTGAATCTCTTATAATTAAAAGTATGGGGAAATAATTAAAAATGAGATAGAGAGAGAGAGAGAGAGTTATAAGATGAGAAAATTAAGAGATTATAATTAAAAATACTTAGCTAATGTCAATCTTACTCTTTTAATCTAAAAAATGATTATGGGCCAGGATTAGTTCTCTTAAGAAGTTGTTCACAAATCAACTAATCATATGTATACACACACATGTATATCTGTGTGTGTGTGTTGTTGGGGGGGGGGGCATCGAAAGCGTCTATTTGCAGAAAGACGATGAGGACGATGACGAGCCTGAGGGGGTGAAGAGATGGTCTGGCGCCGGAGGTCGACGGGTAGGGGACGTCCCCGTACCCGGTAGTCAACATTTTACTCTCATAATTACAATGTACAATTTCGTGTTTGGGGGGCTGGAGTAGTAGGCGGAGGCCAAATGGGTTGTTACTATTACTATTTATTTATTTGCCCATGGCTTTATAGCCTAGTGGCATCTTGGTGGTGGGATAAGGCTTTGGGACCTTTAGGTCCTGGGTTCGATTCCCACAAGGGGGGTTTTCCCATGTTTATTGGGTTTCCTCCTGAATTGGTGTGGCATTATGCCTAGTGGAGATGGATATGATCGGGTGGTTCCTCTGGTGGCACGATGATACTACAGTGGTCCGTCAGTGATCCAAATTTACCGTTCAAAAAAAACTATTACTATTTATTTAATATTTAATTATTTTATTATTACCAGGTAGTTTATTAAAAAAATCGTTTCATCGGTTATAGTAATTAGATAGTTACAATCTCTTTTCTAATAATCATCTAATCTTTTGGTGGTAAACTATATTTTTATTTATCACCAGTTATATTTAGCAAAGGTGAATAAATAATACATAGGGGATGTTTGGTGTTACGTTTTCAAAATAGATTATGCATTTTTAAAATAAATTTTAGGTTTTTAAAATTGTTTTTTGAAAAAGCATGAAAGCATGTAGGTACATGCTTATTCAAAACTGCGTTTTGGAAGCAGATAATCACTCTTTCATCCAAACACTTTTGATTATTTATGTTTTACAAACACAATAATGAAATAATCACTTCAAAACGTAATCTCAAACACCCTCATAGATAAAAATATAAAGGTGAACCAAAATAAAGATAAAGATTCAAAAGGAAAATTATCAAAATGATCATTTGACTGGTCAAAACTACTAAAATAGACAAATGTCGACTAAATCAGTAAATTTGGACGCAAAGCGGGTGTTTTTTGCCCACACATTTACCGATTTTTATCTATTTTGGTAATAAACAATGATCAAGTGTCTATTTTTGTAATTTTTCTTATGCAAAAACAAGCAAACGTAAAAGTAAAATTTCCACTTAAGTTTGAATGAAATAATCATAACCTTTGGTGGCAGCCTGGGCATTTTGTAGTTGAGGTGCATACTTCAAAATATATCTCTTTTATGTTAATTTTGAAAGGTGCCATGTATGAAATTTATTTTAAAGCTAACAACTTCTTCCTTCCTGCTTGATTCAAAAAAATGAGTCACACTTTTGCTTTTGCCACGGCCATTAGGCCACGCTAATAATGTTTCTACAAACACCTTTTGGCTCACATGAATGTATAAAGGCAACTACTTCATATAATTTAAATTTGATATTGTAGTATTTAATTTCGTTGTGGTATTGACTATGATCTTGCATATATTAGAAGATTGGTCTTTACTTTCTTTGTTCCATCAATGTCAAATTGTTTATATGTTTCATTTCTAGGATGTATTAGTAGCCGGGACAGATACTAGTGCGGCAACCGTGGTTTGGGCTATGACGTCATTGATAAAGAACCCTAAAATCATGAAGAAAACACAGGAAGAAATGAGAGTTGTGATTGGAAAGAAGGGTATAATAGAGGAGGACGATCTTCCAAAACTCATGTATCTAAAGGCGGTGATAAAAGAGACCATGAGACTACACCCTCCGACTCCCCTTCTAGTACCTCGAGAAACGAGGAAAGATGCCATTATACATGGGTACAAAATTAAGCAGAATACCATAGTTTATGTGAATGCATGGGCTATCGGAAGGGACCCTAAATCTTGGGAGAGTCCAGAAGAGTTCTTGCCTGAACGATTCTTGGGTTCTGATATTGACTTCAAAGGGAATGATTTGGAGTTGATTCCTTTTGGGGCTGGTCGAAGAATCTGCCCTGGAATGTCGATCGGAGTTTTCATGGTGGAACTAATACTTGCTAATCTTCTTTATTTATTTGATTGGGGGTTGCCGGATGGCATGGTGAAAGAAGATATAGACTATGATGCTATGTCTGGGATAACTATGCATAAGAGAAATGAACTTTGCCTCTTAGCTCGTGTACTTTGAAAAGATTGTTAACTATCCAAATATGTCGTTTTGCTGATAAAAATAATTCCTAGTCTAGTACGTTGTTTGAACTTTTGTTAATTTATTTAAAGGTAGAAAGATAAAGCCTTTCATCTATTTAATGGTTAGTGAATTACTTAAAGCGGATGAAAACAACATTAGGCCAATGTAAGTCCATAGGACTAGACACAGGAAGATTTGCACTGTTAATCTGGATGATATTCCCCCTCCTTCTTGCTCACTTATGTTTTTCCTCTCTCCCTTGATTATACTCTCTTACATTCACTATACGCTTACATCATACTCATATACTATAAATAGAGTACATCTATCCTTATGCGATCGTCACAAGGTGTTTCTTGAGGATTTGAGGGTGAAGGGGGTGCTCACCTAATAGGTGAGTCCCCTCTCGTACGTCAAACCAATCCCCGTGTGCCACGTCAAGTCCCCTCTTAAACTCCCCTAACACCCCAATTTGATGGCGCCACTCCCCTCTTAGGTGAATTGGTTTTTTTTTTTAAAAAAAAAAAAAAAAAAAAGGAAAGTTGTGATTGGTCACTCCCTCTCTCTCTCCTCCCTCTCTCTTCGGTGAGCCGCTACCGCCCTCTTACCCTCTCTCTAACTCACCGACAGGTCGGCGGCACCCCCCAATTCGGCGAAACCCCTCCCCGCTTGCCCTCCCCGAAGACGCCCCTGATACCCTGATCTCTTGTCACCTTCTATACGTGCATCTATGTGTTGAATTAGGGGTGTTCATCGAATCGAGTAATGAATTCGAATCATTCAAATCAAATTTTTCGAATTTTTATTTTTTTGCCTGAATTCGTATTCGATTTGATTCGATTAGTATTTGAAACTCGAATTCGAATCGAATTCGAACCGAATTCAAATTAATTCAAATTCACCCTAAACAATAAATTATTTTACTTTCATTTTTTAAAACTACTACAAACTAATTATATTCAACATAAAAATAACTTGCAAAATTAATTAACAATATGCCAAAACACCAACATTTAGAAGATAGTTTGGTTACCAGTAGCGATTTAAGTTAGGTAAAAATTTAGAAATAAGTAGTATGGGCTATTTTTCAGTAGGTTTGGTAATGCTATGAATAATAAATTTATCACTTATGGAGGTAGTTCATACTTTGGCCAAGTTTAGGGGTCTGTTTGGTATGGCGTAATGGAATAGATGAGGGAATGGAATGGACGAGATAATGGAATGGACAAAGAAATGAAATGGATCATTACATATTTACATTCCATAGTCTTATTTGGTTACCAAGCAGGAAGAGAATAAATCATTACCTTGTGTTGTTTGTTAGGTAAGAAAAGAGGAATGAATTAAATCGGCGATGGGTGGTGGCGGTGATCGGTGGCGGCTAGTGGCGGTGGCAGCGATGGATGGCGGTGGTCGGTGGTAACGGTAGTGGATGGCGGTGGACGGTGGGTGACGGTTGTTAGCAGTGGTGGCGGAGATGGTCGAGGTTGGCGGTGGGTGGCGGTAATGGTCGGGGTGGCGGTGGTTTACGATGGCGGGTTGCAGCGATGGTAGTCGATGGCGGTGGCGGAGGGCGGCGGTGGATGGTGGTGGTTGGCGGAGGTTGGTGGCGGGTGGTGACGACAGCAGGTGGTGGTGCTGGCAAATGGTGGAGGTGATAGGCGGTGTTTGTGACGTAGGCTGAGAGAGGGAATGGGATGGGAAAAAAAACAGGGGGAGTGGATGGAATGAATTTGAGGGAATGGAATGACTTATGTAATGGGTGATTCCATTACGTTGACCAACCAAAACCACTTTTTTCATCCCCTTGCAATAGTTCATTCCATTCCACCTCCTATTCCAGCATACCAAACAATACCTAGAAGTTATATGCACTACTACAAAAGGTATTTGTTTCGGCGGTGTAAATGAAGATTATGAGCGGTTTTATGACCGCTAAACAAATGTCGCAGGAAAAAATGTTTAATTAATCTGAACGGTTAAAAAGCCGCCCAAAATAATACAAAATCCGCCCAAAAAACATGCCAATAATTTTGTGATTTTTTTGTTTTTGAGCGGTGTTTAATATCCCAACCGCCCAAAAAAAAATAATGCAGAGCTCAAAATAATTGCTATATGTTAGCTCAAAATAATGGGGAGAGCTCAAAATGGCTACATGTTAGCTCAAAATAATGGCTGCTATATACACAGAAAGAGAAAATAATGTGTTGGCTTAAAATAGTGGATAATGGATACACAGAACTAAAACAATCAAAAACTCAGCAAACATCATAGAACCTCTTGATTACATAACTTCCAAGGTTTACAAAAGTTGTCCTAAACATAATAATCCAAAGTTGTTCAAATAACTACCACTAACCTAGCTAACCCATCTTCCAAAGTAGTTCAAATAACTACACCAACCTAACCCAACCAACCTACACTCTTACTCTTAAAAAACCTCGTCATGATGTTTTCAACCAACATGTCGATTTCCTCTTGTGTTACGCTTGTTGTCTCGGTCCAAATCTAAAAAGAAATCAAATAACATATATTAGTTAACCCGAAACACCAAAAATAAACATAAAACCTGAATAATACAACCTTAAACTCGGATCGATAACCCCAATATACTAAAGTCAAGATAGGTAAATTCTAAAAGTAATACTTACATTGTGTGGAAAACGAAATCGCTTCTGTAAAACAAACTGGACCATAAACCAAATCACCATGAACCCATACTCCCAAGACCCGTCTTGTTGCTTACACTGCATTAAATTTAAAAGAAAAAATCAATTACTAAAATAATCACTTAATTGTATAACATAAGAGTTAATAATACTGATAACATACTTGAACCATGGTCCATGTAAGTCCACTTCCAAAAGAAGATTCTATTGCTCTCGAAAGAGGATAATCATCTTTATCCTTGTTGGCCTTAACTGAAATCGAATCCAAAATCCAAACACTTCGTTCTTTAGGAGAAACGATAAACAAAATCCAATGGGCGCTAGAAAAAAGAAAGGTATAAAGTAGTGTAATAAAATAAAGAAAATTAACTTGAATACACTAAAAATCAATAACATATATATTACCTATAAAAAAGGGTGCAAGAAAATATTTTGTGCCCTTTTAAAGTTTGTAGACACTTAACAAGTGTTCTTTTACACTTGCAAAATTTTTCTCGCACTCTTTTCCAGTTATTTTGTGGCAGACCAATACTTTTAGCACCTTCTACATATCCCGTACAGAATTCAATTACCTCCTCGGAAGCATATCCTGTTACAATAATACCCTCAGCCCGATAATGATTTCTTACATAAGCTTTTAAGAAACCCATGTATCTTTCAAAAGGGTACATGTAACGCAAAAATACCGGACCACAAGCATTGATTTCTTCAACAATATGAATCACCAAGTGAACCATCACATCAAAAGAGGATGGCGGGAAATACTTCTCTAGTTCACAAAGTGTGATTATGATTTCTTTTTGCCATGCATCCAATTCCTGGAGATCAATAACTTTCGAGTGAATCATGTTAAAAAAAACAAACAAAGTTTTGTGATTGTGTGTCGTGTCCTCTCTGGTAGTAATCCACGGACAGCAATAGGAATCATATTGTCATCAAAACATGACAATCATGAGACTTCATACAAAGCAGTTTACAATCTTTCATCGACACCAACCTTTTAATGTTTGCGGAATAACAAGATGGAACTTTAATATCATGCAAACATTTACAAAACTTTTTTTTCTCTTCCTTTGACATTGTGTAACATGCAGGTGGCAGATAAATACAATTACCTTTTTCAACAGGGGTAAGCTCTTTACGTATTCCCATTTCTTCCATGTCTTTACGGGCATTGACACCATCTTTAGTTTTTCCGGGAATGTCTAACAATAAGCCTAGCAAGCTATCACATACATTTTTCTCGATATGCATAACATCTAGGCAATGTCGAACTTGTAAATGCCTCCAGTATGGTAAGTCCCAAAAGATTGACCTTTTTTCCAATTAGTTACTTTCTCAACACGAGTAGTACGAGTTTCTTTACGAGTTCTTTTTCCCAAAACGGTACTTAGATTTTTAACTCGTGAAAATGCATCAAGGTTCTTCGGTTTCCGTCTGGTCTCCGTACTTCCATTAAAGTCATTTGTGTTGTTTCGAAAACTGTGACCAGTTGGAAGGAGTCTTCGGTGTCCCATGTATATTGTTTTTCTGCAATGATTCAACCATATTGAAGTTGTCTCATCTTCACAAACAGGACAAGCTTTCTTACCTTTCGTGCTATATCCAGATAAATTAGCATATGCCCGGAAATCACTTATGGTGCAAAAAATCACGGCACGCAAGTCAAAATATTCCTTCTTATAAGCATCATACACATTTACACCAGATTCCCATAGAGTTTTTAGGTCATCAATCAACGGGGACATATAAACATCGATGTTATTACCGGGTTGTTTCGGACCTTGAATCAACAACGACATCATTATATATTTTCGTTTCATGCATAACCATGGTGGAAGATTGTAGATGCAAAGAAGAACCGGCCACGTACTATATTCATATATATATATATATATATATATATATATATATGTAGAGGATCCTGTAAAAAGTGCTCAAAGTGTGAGAAGTATGAGAAGTGTATTATAACACTATATATAATACTATATAACACCATATAAACACCGTATAACAATATGTAACACCATATAATACCATATAACACTATGTAACACTATATATCATTATATAACAAATATAACACTATAGTTTGTCTGACGGCATGTCTATGATAGATGTATAGTGTTATATTTGTTATATAATGTTATATAGTGTTACATAGTGTTATATGGTATTATATGGTGTTACATATTGTTATACGGTGTTTATATGGTGTTATATAGTATTATATATAGTGTTATAATACACTTCTCACACTTTAGGCCCTTTTTACACTATCCTTACCCTATATATATATGACACACATGCGCATGCATATTATATACATTGATCTACATGGACGGCATATGTATAAATATCATATATACATGTATACATACATATTATGCATAAAAAAAATAAAATACATCAACAACAAAGATAATAAGAAACAAAAGTTCATACCTTTAACCTCTTGATTTGATATAATGAAGAATAAAAGCTAGACTAATTCAATTATCTACAATCAAATAACAACAAATAATTAATTAATACATATTGATCAAACAATTAATATATGTATATACAAGAATACATATGATATATACCTGTTACTAAAGTAATGTTTGAATAGAATGAATTGAATTGAAGAAACAGGGGGCTAGGGTTTGCAGAGAGAAAAAAATAATTAAAGAGATGGGAAGAAAATCTAATAATTAATAATTGTAATCTGATGTGTGTAAAATGCAACATATAAAATACATCAAATAAGGCATAAAACTAACCCTTTTTAAGTACTAATGTTGGAAAAAGAGTGCTTTTGTCTTCCTTTTGTATTTTCAGGATTAAATGAGCTCAAATTCACAAAAGAAGCAAAAAGACAGCTAAATCTAACATAAATACAAGAAAAGGAACACAAGTGGATTGCCCGACCCCTCAACGGCATCCTCCCAAGCAAAATAGAGAAGACAGAAGACTGAACACGCCCCGTGCTCATCCAGCACGGGGTCGTGCCCAAGAAGCAGCAGAAAAGACAAACCTATAGAAGCTTCTATTGCCCACCACCCGTGTCCAGCGGACACGGGGGCGTGGCGAAAGTACAGCAGGCGCATTAATTGTAATTGCGAATTACAATTAATGAAGAGAGAGAGTGTCAGACAGGCACGGGGGCGTGTCCAGCGGACACGGGGCCGTGTCCAGCCTTCTGTTCAGCCTATAAATAGGAGTGCTTGGTTTCATTGCAACTCATCCCTTTGCACACCACCTCTTTCACACTTCATCCACCACCCACCACCACCATAACACCATCATCCACCACCATCATCCATTGTCCATCATAGAGTGTGTGAGTCATCTCGGGATCCAAGATTGATCGTAAGAGTTCTTGACAATCAAGGCCATGTTTGCCTAAGTCTCTTACATCACTTGGTGAAGACAAGTGTTTAGTATAATACTTTTTATTTTTAATCTTTTGCACTTTTTATTTGGTTTTGTATTAATGACTTTAATAACTAGTTGCTTATGTTGAAGGTGATCTTTCCTTATCGTTTGTCCGTGGTGTCTTGGCATTATTTTACTGTCTATATAAAATAAAAGATTTTCACCATTCATATCTCCACGGTCTATATGGAGGTATGTTGGCTACCTGGTCGGGGGTTAAGGGAACGGTTTGGTAAGGGTCTTGCCCTTGTTCAGCATTTAGAGGTCCTGCAAGGGACCTGGGTCAAATTTAGTAGGATCTCCTTCAATGCCCATAGGTATTGGATGGCGGGGATCCAAACTCTTTGACCCCCTCATAAGTTAACTACTATTAATACTATAACCCGGCTATTTAGGACTGTATCCCTGCTGACTCAGACTACTTAGTCGAGGGTAACGTCACCGCCAAAAGCGGGGCCTACCATAATTTGCATTAATAACTTAATTCATTATCTTCCAATAATCCAACCCTTTAGGATTGTATCCTTGCTGACTCAAACTACTGGGTTGAGGGTAACATCGCCTTTAAAAGAGGGGCCTACTACAATAACTAAGATAATCTCTTAAACAAGTGCAAAAGTGCGAAAATAATCAAAGGTTATACTAATACACGAGTCGGATCCAAGTGATTCATCTTGTCTATCTGTTTTTATTTTATTTTTATTTTTCAGCATTTAGTTAGTTTTTATTTTCTTAGTTTAAAAACCTTTTCTAACATTTTGATTTGATTAGACGTTGAGGATAAACCGGTACTAAAAGCTCTTGTGTCCTTGGACGACCTCGGTATCTTACCAACACTATACTACGTCCACGATGGGTGCACTTGCCCATATGTGTGTTTAGTGTTAGTAAATATCGTGTTTTATAAATTTAAAACTTGGCTAAAAGTGTAAAAAGGGCTTAAAATATACATCAAAAATATAACACACTTCACGCACATCAAGTTTTTGGCGCCGTTGCCGGGGACACAAGGATTTTAAGAAAGCTTAAAATCGACGGCCTAATCTATTTTTCAAAACCTTTTTAAAACGCGCGCACATTTTTCTGCATTTTAGCTTAGTTTGCATTTACAGTAGCCTGAACACAGGGCCGTGCTCACTAAACACGCCCCCGTGCTGCATATTTTTTAGTTAGATACCCAGATACAGAGTCTGAACACGGGGCCGTGCTCATTGAACACGCCCTCGTGCTCAACGTGACCAGTGACTTTAATTAAAATGCCCAGATACAGACCCTGAACACGGGGCCGTGTTCACCAGACACGGGGCCGTGTCCAGCCTCTGTTTCCGTCTTTATTTTTGTTTTCTGGTCCCGAGACTCAGTTGTGGTCTGTTGAGTGATTCTTATGGATCAATACTCAGGAGGTTACAACTACACCTATGAGGAGGATGATTATATGAGAAACTATTGCACTAATTGTGGAAACCCGCACTCGGTACAATATTGTAACTTGTTTCAAACATCCACTTCATACAACCATTATGAGGAGCCCAGGTACAAGCCATCAACTTCATACACATCCTATGAAGACCCAAGGTATGAACCTTCTCCCTCATACTCATATTTTGACGAACCAAGGTATGAGCCTTCATACTCATACTTTGAGGAGTCAAGATATGAACCACCACCTTCATACACTTATTATGAGGAACCATGGCGTGAACAACCCACCTCATATGAGTACTATGAAGAACAAAGTTTCGACCCTTATCCATCATATACTTACAATGAAGAACAATGGTGTGAACCATCTACTTCATATGGGTACTATGAGGAACCAAGGATCGAACAACCGAATTCAAGCTTTGAGGATCCCAATTCTTTCTCTCTCACCGAAGTGACCAATAGGATATTAGAACACATTAAAACTATCGAACGTTGCATAAAAGAATCTCGCGCAAGGGAAGAGGAGTCCCGCGCAAGAGAAGAATTAGATTTTAATAATAACGTAGAGATAGTTGAAAATGTAAAAATGGAAGAACAAGAGAGTAAAAAAACTGACACATGAGTTAAGCAACGAAAAAAGTGAGGCCGATAACGTTAAACTTCAAGAAGAGTCTAATTTCGAAGAAATTAATCTCTTGTCACCTTCTTTCGAAAATCATTGTTTAGTTACCCCTCATGCTAAGTTTTTAAAAGAGCTAAACACTATTACTAAAATTGAAGAAATGGTAAGTGTTAAGTTAACTAATGATCAAACCTCGCTAATAAAAGAAGATCCTTTTGAAATTAACATTACACCGGTTCCATGTTTCTTTCAAAATTCCTTTATTAGTAATATCACCATTGATAACGATCTTTGTGTTAACATAATGCCTAACTATATTTTTGAAAAATTAAGTATTAGTGATTTTTCTCCACTTCAAATACCCATTTTTCTATCCGATCGAAAGGTAATAAAATCAATCGGTGTGGTTGAGGATGTCTTGGTTCAAACAAATCAAATGCTTATTCCAACCGACTTTGTCATCCTCGATGACGCTCCTCTAGTCTTAGGAAAACCTTTTGTGAAAACTCATGAGGCTTTGAAAAACCGGAAATTTAACAACCTACCTCTTCAATTAGGGGCATTCAAAAGGAGCATAGATCTTGAGCATTCAATGAAATATCCTTTTGGCAATAATGACCCCCTAATTGAAGATGAAGATGAGCCACCCGATACAACTGAAGAAGATGACCACTTTGTTGAAGAAGAGGTCGCCATAGAACAAACCTTTAAGGTTCTTGATCTAGATGAGCCACAAAATAAGGTGTCTCCTAAAGACCCACCCATTGAGCTCAAAGAACTTCCTAAAGGTTTGGAATATGCTTTTCTAGACAAAGATGGTAATTTGCCTGTAATTATTTCATCTAGGTTAAGTAGCGTAGAAAAA
Source organism: Helianthus annuus (assembly GCF_002127325.2). Taxonomy (NCBI): domain Eukaryota; kingdom Viridiplantae; phylum Streptophyta; class Magnoliopsida; order Asterales; family Asteraceae; genus Helianthus; species Helianthus annuus. The sequence continues at coordinate 10,046,932 of NC_035448.2, read as the reverse complement.
GAGAAATTAGTTAATCTTCTTAAAAAACACAAAAATGTGATCGCTTGGAAGCTTGTAGATATTAAAGGAATAAGTCCTTCCATGTGCACGCACAAAATTCTAATGAATGATGACTACAAAACAGTAATTCAACCACAACGAAGAGTAAACCCCAATGTACAAGAAGTGGTTAAAATTGAAGTCATCAAGCTACTTGACGCCGGACTAATCTATCCTATCTCCGATAGCCCATGGGTGAGTCCTGTCCAAGTAGTCCCAAAGAAAGGAGGTATGACGGTAATAACTAATGAAAAAATGAATTAATACCAACAAGAACCGTCACAGGATGGAGAGTTTGTATAGACTATAGACGATTAAATGAAGCAACAAGGAAAGACCACTTTCCTTTGCCCTTCATTGATCAAATGTTAGAACGACTATCCGGTCATAAATTTTATTGTTTCTTGGATGGTTTTTCAGGTTACTTTCAAATACCGATAGCACCTGAAGACCAAGAGAAAACAACTTTCACATGCCCCTACGGAACTTTTGCCTATCGACGCATGCCATTCGGTCTATGTAATGCACCTGCAACATTCCAATGTTGTATGGTAGCCATTTTCCATGATATGATAGAAAAGACAATGGAAGTCTTCATGGACGACTTTTCTATCTTTGGAGACTCATATGACCAATGCCTCGATAACCTTGAGCGAATGCTATCCCGATGTGAGGAAACCAACCTCGCCCTTAACTGGGAAAAATGCCATTTCATGGTAACAGAGGGAATAGTACTCGGTCACAAAATCTCAAGCGAAGGTATGGAAGTTGATCGAGCAAAAATAGAAACTATTTCTCGATTGCCTCCACCAACCTCCGTTAGAGCAATCAGAAGTTTCTTAGGGCATGTCGGATTTTATAGAAGGTTTATCAAGGACTTTTCAAAAATTTCAAGACCTCTAACAAAATTACTTGAAAAAGATGCACCTTTCATCTTCGACAAGGAATGCAATCAAGCATTTCTAACCCTCAAGAAAATGCTAGTCAATGCACCTATCATGATAGCGCCCGATTAGAAATTTCCTTTCGAAATCATGTGTGATGCAAGTGACTTTGCTGTTGGAGCAGTCTTGGGACAACGAAAAGAGAAGCATTTCCACCCAATTTATTATGCTAGTAAAACGCTTAACGATGCACAGGAAAATTACACAACTACAGAAAAAGAATTACTAGCTGTGGTGTTTGCTTTTGATAAATTCCGTTCTTACCTTGTTCTATCTAAAACTGTAGTCTATACAGATCATGCAGCTATCAGATACCTCTTTAAGAAACAAGACGCAAAACCCCGTTTGATCAGATGGATTCTACTCCTCCAAGAGTTTGACATTGAAATCAAAGACAAAAGAGGAGCAGAAAACACTGCTGCAGATCATCTTTCACGCCTAGAAGACCCAGCTTTGGAGGCAACCAGGGACGAGCAGATAAACGAAAAATTTCCCACAGAGTCCTTGGAAATGATAGAGAGTAGACCAGAACCATGGTATGCCGACTATGCTAATTATTTAGCTAGTGCTGTAGTCACCAAAGGATGGCCGCATCACCAAAGAAAGAAATTCTTTGCTAATGTAAAGCATTACTTTTGGGAAGACCCTTATCTTTTCAAAATGTGTGCCGACCAACTCATCCGAAGGTGCGTCCATGGTAATGAAGCACGAAGAATTCTTCGTCATTGTCATGAAGGTCCATATGGAGGACATCATGGTGCCGCTAGTACCGCACGAAAGGTATTTGATTCAGGATTTTATTGGCCAACCATTTACAAAGACGCACAAGATCTTGTAAAGACATGTGATGCTTGCCAAAGATCAGGTAATATTTCTTCCAAAAACGAAATGCCTCAAAACGGCATTCTCGTTTGTGAAGTTTTTGATGTGTGGGGACTCGATTTCATGGGACCCTTCCCACCGTCAAAAGGAAACAAATATATACTTGTGGCAGTAGATTACTTGTCTAAATGGGCAGAGGCCGAAGCTCTTCCAACAAACGATGGAAGAGTGGTGGTAAAATTTCTGAAAAAGTTATTCTCTCGTTTTGGAACACCAAAAGCTTTGATAAGTGATAGAGGTACCCATTTTTGCAATCATCAACTCGAAAAAATATTAACAAGGTATGGGGTCTATCACCGGGTCTCAACAGCATATCACCCTCAAACAAATGGGCAAGCCGAAGTGACTAACCGAGGTTTAAAACGAATACTTGAAAAAACCGTAGGGTTAAATAAAAAGGAATAGGCTGATAAATTAGATAATGCTTTATGGGCTTTTCGAACTGCTTATAAAACCACTATAGGCACAACCCCATATAAGCTTGTCTATGGAAAAAGTTGTCACTTACCAGTAGAAATAGCTCACAGGGCCTACTGGGCAATAAAAAGCGTAAACCTAGACTTAGAAACTGCAGGTAAAAATCGATTTTGTCGAATGAATGAATTAGACGAATTAAGGAATTATGCGTACTCTAACTCTGAAATTTATAAGGAAACAATGAAAAAATTACACGATAAATATATTAAGTCTAATGAATTTCGGGTAGGGGACCAAGTTCTTTTGTTTAATTCACGACTTCGATTATTTCCTGGTAAACTAAAATCTAGGTGGTCAGGACCTTTTTCCATCACCCATGTTTTTCCTCACGGTGCAGTAGAAATTAAAGCTCGAAATGGTATTCCATTTAAAGTCAATGGCCAACGGCTAAAACTCTACCGAGGATCCATTGAGGATGAAGAAGAGGAGATCTCGCTTCAAACGGTTAATGAATGAGAAGCATCCACATCATACCCGAAATGTTGCAAACAACCGAGTATACATCCAAACCGGTAAGTCTTCTAACCATGTTTTCGGAAAAATGGGCACTCACACGAGCACACCTAAAAAAAAATTTAAAATTTTTGCTCGGCACGCGGCCGTGTCCGCTGGACACGGGGCCGTGTCGACGCAACTGACGGGATAAAACCCCCATTTCATAACAGTTACCTCATTCTACACGCCCCGTTTTGCTGAAAACGCTCTGGTTCAAGGCGATTTTCCGCAGATTTCCGACGTTACTTCCACGTTTAACAACATCAAGGTATGATTCTATCATCATTAGTAGTTAGATTAGTTATTTGCATGTAGTAGAAACATCAAAATTTGGGGAAAAATCTAGGGTTCTTCAAGTTCATCCGGATCGAACTTCAAATTTTTGATGTAATCTGTTAGTATTAGTCTAGATTAGTATAATGGGAAGTAAATGCACTTGTATTGTTGATAGATTTGTCCGATTTCTCACAAAAACCTCAAACCCTTGTTTTTAAACAGAAAAAGATGAAATTGGAAGGGTAAACGGGTTATTTTGGGAAAAACGGCACTTGGGGTTTCATTTTCGGGGGAAACCGCACCTACTTGGCCAAAAATTTTCAGATTTTCGGGACCGGAACGAAAAATGAAGTTTTTGGGTTACAGACGTCTGGACACGGGGCCGTGCCCGCTGAACATGGGGCCGTGTCCAGCCCACTGTTTGCAGTTTCTTTAAAAATCTCATTGTTTCGTGCTAATTTTTGGTGTATTCTTTCAGATGGCAAAGTTCACAAGGTTCAATGCAAGCGAACTCGATGCTAGGGCAAGATACGAGCTACTTCAAACAAGGCCCGAGGAGTACCCCAGACGAGCATGCACGGACCTATTAACCTTGGTAAACCAGTTGGACCGATTCAACAACATCATTACGGGACCACTAAGGGTTGCATTAACCACTCGGCTTAGGTCGGTGCATCAATGCACCTTGGAGTTCTATAGCACTTTTACCTTCACTTCAAGGTGTTACCCATTTGACAATGAAGGGGTTGCATTTCGGTGTGGGGGGACAAGGTACTCGATCTCTATGGCACAGTTTGGAGCAATTGTGGGACTGTACGGGGAAGAGGAATCGGGAAATGAGGAAAATACCGAGGGATTAAGGGATTTGGATGAAAATGAACGTCAAGCTACATGGGCTCAAATCGGTGAAGGAATCTACAACCCTAGCAGCACCAAGAGTACCAAGCTGAGGGACCCACTCTATCGCTACATTCACAGGCTCCTCACCTACTCTCTTAGCCAACGACACGACAGTAGTGGCGTTGTAGGGTTGAAAGATTTGGTTGTCCTTCACTGTATCCACAACCGGAAGCCTCTAGATGTTCCATATCTCCTGCTACGAAACATGCATCTCAACCGCCTTGCTCGTGCTCCAACACCTATCCTCTTTGGAGGGTGGGTGTACCGTCTCTTCAAGCACTTCACACATATCCCAAGGTCCTTTGAAAGAAGCCCATGGTCAGGGCGAGTTGACTATCATATTTGCCGAGCCATGAACTTACTTTATGAGGCGGAAGACGGGACAGTGAGCTTCCAAAGGACGCAAGGCTATGCATGGAACCCGCAGGAGGCCCTAGTTCTTCACGCACCACCTCCACACTACCAATATCAACCCCATGGTGATCCGGGTCAATCCTCCTCACAAGGAGGCGGTTTTCCTAACTTTCAAAGCTTACATGATCTTTTGCAGGAAAACCTCATGTGTACCAGGAACACCTACAACCTTGCCAACAATATATACCACCGGGTCGGCGCTATCGAACGCAACATCAACGATATACAAGACGATATCGGTAGCATCCGGGAGTACATGGCGGGTCAGGGGAATGGAGGTGATGATAGCGATGAGGACATGGAGTAGGGGGTTTGAAGGAGCAGGAGCGGGTTGATGGCGAGCCCACAGGTTTAAGTCCCTTTTTATCTATCGAACAGTTTGTGGCCTGCGTGCCAAGTGTTGAACAATTTACTTTCCTTGACTACTTTTATTTTCCGCTTTATTTTTCTTTTACTTTATGCTTGGAACAATTAACTATGGTAATGTAGGATGTTTGGGTTGCTTGGTGTGGTATTAAGTGATGAAACAGGTACAAACCGAGGCTTAGAGTGCTAAGTCTTAGCACTCATAAGGCCAGGATGGAAAAACCGGAGGAAGGAACCTATTTTTCAGGCTTACAGACTGTCCACACGGGGACGTGTCTAGCCGACACGCCCCCGTGCTCACCTCCCAGGACTGCTGTCTGGTTACTTTCCTGCAAGTTTTTATCAGGCACGGGTCGTGCCTAACCAACACGCCCCCGTGTTTGCCTTCTGTAAGTTTTCGTTACTGGCAGTTCACCACGGGGTCGTGTCCAGCGGACACGGGGCCATGTCCAGACTGCCAGTAACATAAAATCTTTGCTTTTAACACCATATTACACGTCTAATCAACCTAAAAATTTATTTTTGGGACACATTGAGGACAATGTGTAATTTAAGTGTGGGGGGATGCTAAAACCTTGAAATTTTGTAAGTCCTAAAAACAAGCCTTACACAAAACTCTATTGGAACCGCTAATCACCCCAAAAATTTTTTCAAAATTTTCAATTTTTCTTTACTTGTCTAAAGTTTAAGTTGGGAATTCTAAGATTAATAAGGTTATATTTTTACAAGTTTACAACCAATAGCGTCGTGATAAAAAGAACCAACATACGAAAATTACGAAACGGCATGACAAGCTTGAGTAAAAATTTGATTATATATACTTGATCACATAGAAAAACCCATTCCCACTAAAAGTGAGTTTTGAGTCTTTATTGAGCATACAAATACACATCTTTAGACTAAATGCTCATTTTTCGTTTCTTGTGTGAATAGCCGCTTGGTTCTTACGACTCTAGAACTTGCCAGGACGATTCATTCTCGGTCCTTACCAACTTAAACCCAAGTAAGTAAATGATGGAGGCATTAGGACTAACCCGTTTTCTTTCAAAACCATTATTTTCAATTTTCTTTTCACCCACCTAAAAACTCCCCCTAGTTAACCCCTTTGAGCCTAAACCTTTCATTTCTTTACCCTAAAAACCCTTTTACCCACCAAAACCTTTTTTTATTTTTACCCTTTATTTTAGTAACAAGCTCGGTTTTCGTGTGACTAAAAAAAATAAAAAAAAATATGATGATGAAGTTTGAAATAAACAAACAAAGCTCTTAAAACAAAAAGCTTGTTTGAAGAAATACTTCACAAAAAAAAGTCACTAAAACAAAATGTTTTACGAAAACCAACGCTTTTTACGCTTTTCGCCCTTTTCTACTAACCACTAACCCATTCACCCACCTTTAGCCCAAGCCTTTACCCAAAAAGTCCTCTTGATATTTACAAAGGTAACAAGTTAAAAAGGAGGAGGATTGATTGCTTGGCAAGCTTATGGTAGGAATAAGTTCCATGCCGCTCTCGAGTGATTCACTAAAAATACACCTTCGGCCGAGTGTGAGTGATTTCTCCCGTGAGGTATGTGAACTTGTATATAAATGGAATTTTAAAAAAAAAAGGCATGTTATGCCCAAATAAGTAATTTATCATATGAAACGTTCTAAATAAATCATAACGAATAGGATTGTAAATAAATTAAAATAAAACCTAAAAAAAATCTTGGATTCCCGACACTCTATGACAAGCCAAAACCTTCTCTTCTACCCATTCCATTTGGGAGTGTAAGCCACATATTAAAGAGTTTTGCTTGAGGACAAGCAAAAGTTCAAGTGTGGGGGTATTTGATGTGTGTAAAATGCAACATATAAAATACATCAAATAAGGCATAAAACTAACCCTTTTTAAGTACTAATGTTGGAAAAAGAGTGCTTTTGTCTTCCTTTTGTATTTTCAGGATTAAATGAGCTCAAATTCACAAAAGAAGAAAAAAGACAGCTAAATCTAACATAAATACAAGAAAAGGAACACAAGTGGATTGCCCGACCCCTCAACGGCATCCTCCCAAGCAAAATAGAGAAGACAGAAGACTGAACACGCCCCGTGCTCAGCCAGCACGGGGCCGTGCCCAAGAAGCAGCAGAAAAGACAAACCTATAGAAGCTTCTATTGCCCACCACGGGGCCATGTCCAGCGGACATGGGGGCGTGGCGAAAGTACAACAGGCGCATTAATTGTAATTGCGAATTACAATTAATGAAGAGAGAGAGTGTCAGACAGGCACGGGGGCGTGTCCAGCGGACACGGGGCCGTGTCCAGCCTTCTGTTCAGCCTATAAATAGGAGTGCTTGGTTTCATTGCAACTCATCCCTTGGCACACCACCTCTCTCACACTTCACCCACCACCCACCACCACCATAACACCATCATCCACCACCATCATCCATTGTCCATCATAGAGTGTGTGAGTCGTCTCGGGATCCAAGATTGATCGTAAGAGTTCTTGACAATCAAGGCCATGTTTGCCTAAGTCTCTTACATCACTTGGTGAAGACAAGTGTTTAGTATAATACTTTTTATTTTTAATCTTTTGCACTTTTTATTTGGTTTTGTATTAATGACTTTAATAACTAGTTACTTATGTTGAAGGTGATCTTTCCTTATCGTTTGTCCGTGGTGTCTTGGCATTATTTTACTATCTATATAAAATAAAAGATTTTCACCATTCATATCTCCACGGTCTATATGGAGGTATGTTGGCTACCTGGTCGGGGGTTAAGGGAACGGTTTGGTAAGGGTCTTGCCCTTGTTCAGCGTTTAGAGGTCCTGCAAGGGACCTGGGTCAAATTTAGTAGGATCTCCTTCAATGCCCATAGGTATTGGATGGCGGGGATCCAAACTCTTTGACCCCCTCATAAGTTAACTACTATTAATACTATAACCCGGCTATTTAGGACTGTATCCCTGCTGACTCAGACTACTTAGTCGAGGGTAACGTCACCGCCAAAAGCGGGGCCTACCATAATTTGCATTAATAACTTAATTCATTATCTTCCAATAATCCAACCCTTTAGGATTGTATCCTTGTTGACTCAAACTACTGGGTTGAGGGTAACGTCGCCTTCAAAAGAGGGGCCTACTACAATAACTAAGATAATCTCTTAAACAAGTTCAAAAGTGCGAAAATAATCAAAGGTTATACTAATACACGAGTCGGATCCAAGTGATTCATCTTGTCTATCTGTTTTTATTTTATTTTTATTTTTCAGCATTTAGTTAGTTTTTATTTTCTTAGTTTAAAAACCTTTTCTAACATTTTGATTTGATTAGACGTTGAGGATAAACCGGTACTAAAAGCTCTTGTGTCCTTGGACGACCTCGGTATCTTACCAACACTATACTACGTCCACGATGGGTGCACTTCCCATATGTGTGTTTAATGTTAGTAAATATCGTGTTTTATAAATTTAAAACTTGGCTAAAAGTGTAAAAAGGGCTTAAAATATACATCAAAAATATAACACACTTCACGCACATCATAATCGTAGAAGTTTTTTTATTATGAAATATGATAAAACTCTTTATTTTGAGATGCTCGCACAAAAAAACATATTTTTTTGAGCTAGCTAAAAAAACATTTATTTATTTGAGCTAGCACAAAAAAAACATATTTTTTTGAGCTAGCTAAAAAAAATCATTTATTTATTTGAGCCTCGCAAAAAAAAACATATCTTTTTGAGCTATAGTTTAAACCAGCTCAAAAAAAATCATTTTTGGAGCCATGTAGCTCAAAAAAACGTTGCGTGTAAGTTTATTCTGCTGATTTTTGGGCGGTTTATTTCTCTAACCGCCTAAATTAATATTTTCTAAGCTTAGAAAAATCATAATTTGTACTAGTGTGTATAAATATGTTTGTGTGTATATACATATATTAAAAAATGTTAATATAAATTGAATTCGAATTTCGAATCGAATCGAATTGAAAATCATAAATTTGTATTCAATTCTAATTTGATTATTGGACTCGAACGAATCAACTCGAATTCGAACTTTTTTAATCGAATTCGAATCGAGTCGAATTTCGAATTTTTTCGAATCCGAATCGAGTTCTAAACACCCTTATGTTGGATGTCGGATATGGTCTCAGAAATGCTATTACAGTTCACTTTCATGCATAAACTTCATTGCTTAGGCAGTTAAGACTATGTGTAATTGGGGTCCCCTTTCGTGCATAAGCTTTTACTAATAGCAAGACACGTTGAAGTTGATGATGAACCAAGGCCGACCCAAGGGTAAGTAAACCCAAGCAAGGGCTTTGGGCCACCATTTGAAAAAGGCCTCCAAGTTTTAAAAAAAACACTTCTAGTGTGTATATAAATATTTAAGTCTGGGAGAATGAGATCAAGATGGTATGTTGGTTTGGTGGAAAACTCACTCTTAATAAGAGGTCAGGTGTTCGAGACAATTAAAAGGATTTTTTGGGAACAGTTGCATATTTTTACCTCTAATTCTTTTATCGGTAAAACCCTATCTTTGTTTTCATCAAAAGAACCTCGTTGCTATTTTTTTATCTAATAATTTGTAACACCCGAAAAATATGCAATTTATATGTTTTACTTTAAATGTTTAAATATGTAAAATCAACTAAGATTAAAAAGAATGGAAGTTAGTATGTTAATATAAAGTAACTAGAATTAGATGGGTTGAATTTGTAAATAATGAATGAAAATTTTTAAATAACAAATAAAACACAAAACACACTGTGTGTGTGTTCTCTGTGGATCGACCAAGAGAAGGAGCCAAGGGGGACCCTAGTTTCTACAAATTAACAAGATTGGAAGAGAAATCAAAGCCAAATCATATGCATGAACCCACTTCTCTAACAATCTAAGCTTGTCCTTCAAAGTGGTAAGTCGAATTTCTAAAATTGATGAATTGTAGAAAGTGGGTTTCGACCCAATCATGAATGCATGCAGAAATCTGTGTAATTGTGAGTTAGGAAAACACAATAGAATAAGAATTTTGTTAGAATTTGGTTATTTGAATGATTTGAAGCCTATACCCACTTGATGTAAATAGTATGATGAACATGATGATCAAGTTGTTGCAAATAGGTGAAATTTTGATATGTAATCTTGTATGAAAAAGGGAAATTCTGGGTAAGTTGATGTAGGATAAAAGAAATGTATGAATCTAAATTGTTTTGATAATCCATGAAATGAACAAGTAGAACAATGCTTTGAACACTTGTACCTTGTGCCTTGTTAATGTTGTGTACACCAAGTGTATGATGAAATGCCTTATTGAAGATTTCAGCCATGTTAATCATAAACGCTATGTGTTTTGAATGTGTTTATGATGTAGATATAGATTTCATGATGTCTTACCAAGTAGGGTATATAGACGAGTATGAGACATAAATTCTAAGTATGAATGATATTGTTTAGGTATAAAGGAAGAAAGTTCAAGTCAAGCAAAGCAACAAGGGAATCAAGATCGAGGTACGCTACTTGTACAACTCATGGTATTATTATGTTATCATTTTACTATATGATGTTGTAATTGAGTTATTCATAACGATTACCATGTGTAAGACCCTTTATGGGTCGAATGCGACGAAGTAAAATGCAAGAGAAAGAATGTGTGTAGACCCTTTTATGAACGGGTCAAAAGAATAGAATACAAGAATGAAAGGAATGGTATGAAGTTCCATTTGTAACATACTTATGTGCATAATATTAAGGTATTTAGTAATTTGCAAGTTTGCGGATGTCATAATGACTATAAATCCGCGAGTTGAAATCTTGAGTTAAAAGAAAGAATTTTAGTTATAATGGAGTTTACTTTGTTGTGGCGATGTAGGTAAATCTCAAGTTTAGCTGGCAAGCTTCGCCCGGTTCGAACACGCTTCAAGGCCTGTCTTATGTTCCGCTACTTTTGTAAAGAAGACAATGTCTAATACTTTTGTCACTTTTGTCTATAACTAGTAGCTAATCCTAGTTCTTATCATGTTTGTCTTTTGAAAACCTTAGTTGGATGCATGTATTTTAAACTTAATGGTTTCGTAGTGTGTCAAGGTTTGTTTGATGGTGTATATTATGGCTTTTGAAATGCGTCGTGTTAAAAATGAATTTTGAATGTGAAAAACAGGGGACCGCTCGTATTACGAACGGGTCATGCCCAAATTTCGTTAGATAAAGTATGTCATTATTTAAATAATTTAAAAGGACAAATTATGGGGGTTATATAATTAGTTAAAGTAGAGTGTTCTAGTTCTTAATAAGTTATAAAATCTAAATATTCTTAATTTACAACGATAATTTTCGCAAGGGTGTAGGGCCCCGAATCTCTAGCTCGCTTTGAGCCTCCAAAACGGTTGAGTCGGCCCAATGATGAACACCACACGTAATCAACAAATCCTTATAAGCATTGTTAAAATTTGGTAGTGTGTAGTGGCGGACCCAAGAATTTATTCTGGGGGTGCGGATGATGGGTTCAACCATATTTTCAAGGGGTGCGATCGACTTTTTTTCTGGTAGTCTGACCACATGAATAAAATTCTTGAGAACATACTTCATCGTCACCTTTTTTTAACACGACAATATAAACCTACTGAAAAATAACCCATACTACTTCTTTCTAACGCCGGCAGAGGTGTCGTCGTCGGCCTTCCTCATTCACTGTAAGTAATCGAGGTAATACTTTTGATTTTCTGGTCTATACTTTTCCATCTGTTTTTGCACATCTTTTGTTTGATATAAAGTTCATGTTTTGGAACTCCTGTCATATTGATACGTGGTCCAAAACCGGTGTCTGTTTATGTTTAAGTTTAAGTTTTTACTTAACTTTTAATCTTGAAAAGTCTACTTTTGATTAGATATGTGTTGTGGTTTACCGGAGTTTAAGGAGCTTTTTGGGAGCTTTACAGGCCACCGGGACGAAAAACGGACCATTGGGACACAAAAAGGGTCAACCGGGAGCACGAAATGCGAAAAACGGAGATGAGAGAAAGTAAGCACCGTCGCCGACGCCCAAAGGGGCCGTCGGCGACGCCCCATGGATCACCTCGTTGCCCAAAATGTCTGTAGACAGCTTGTTAACTCGTCGGCAGCGTTTTGTTGTTCCAGCCAGCGTCGGCGACGCCGCCCCCTGGTGGTTGTCGCGAAATTCTTGTTTTTCTTGTTGTTGGACGAGTTTTAAAGGGGTTTTGACCTATTTTTCTAGGGTTACACTCTATTTTGAAGTTAGAAACACCTCTTGGAGCCAAGATTGTAACAACTCTCGCTAAAATTAATACTTAGTATGATTAATTAATCAGTTAATCAATATTAATTAAGCTAACAAGATTAATTAAGCTAAGTAAGGTTTATTAAAAATAGATATATATGTGGTCGTATAAGAACGTTTAATATTAATAATTAAATATATTATTTTATTTCCCTTACTCCGTTTTTAATGAAACTTAGGTTAAAACGTAGATAAAAATATGCTCGTTCTAAAGACATATTCGTCGTTTTATAAAACGTTATATTTTAAAAGTTATACGAGAAAAACGAGTGAAGCAGCTGAATTAATATATATAAGCAAGCTAGCTAGCATGTCAAGCAGGTAGGCAGGCACGTCACTATCCCACATCGACAGAAATATGTTGAGGTGCTTGCTTGCTTGCTTGCTTGCTATAAATAAGAAGCTTAGGATTCATTTTTCTTTGCTCATTTCTTTTCTTCTCTCCATACGTTGGTGTTCTAACCAATAATCACCGATACGATATTTTGTTCGGTCGATTCAGGAACCAACTAACGGAGTCCAAAGTATTATACTTTGTGAGTTCGTTAAACGGAATCCAAAGTACTATACTTTGTGAGTTCGTTAAACGGATGCCAAAGTACTGTCTGAATAAGACTACACTTTGTGAAGTTCGTTAAGGTTCGAATCTCATAACTATCGTTGAGGTTTGATTTGGGTTTTACACAAATACGTATTCCATTCTGTTAAGCTATATGTTTAACTACCGAAAATACTCCTCACCACACACACGCGAATCACTAATTAGTATAGCAGGGTGCTGCTACGATACAGGGTATTAACTCGATCGCTATTACGATTCATTTTCCGACCGATCAATATATCCAATGGATGTTTAAGTGCCACCCACATTAGGGTTATACTTTGTCGTTCGTCGTTAAATCGATGGATGTTTAAGTATCGCACTTTGTCGTTCGTTGTGAGAATTTGATCTCGTGAGTTATCGTAATTGTTGTATTAAGTTACCTACCTAGTTCGTGTGCACTAGGTTACAAGGCTAAATCAATAGGCTAAGCTTTGCCTGTATAAATCTGCAATATATCAAGGCTTATCTGTAGACTAAACTTTGGCCGTATGAATCTGCATGTTTATAATGTGAGTCATTCTTCTTTTTAAAAAATTATTTTCTCACAGTTTGTGAGTAAGTATTACAATACCTCAAATTATTTTCAAGGTTATAATTACAGGGATTAAGTCTTTGTAATCACCAAATTACAGTTGGTATGTGGGGTATTGTGCACATTACTATTTTTATCACTCTATGTGAGTGAATATTACTCTATGTGAGTAATTATTACTCTGTGTGAGTACACCATCACTATTAGGGCAACGGGACCCAATAGTGGTATGACCACAGTCATAGAAATGAATCGAGTGACAAATACCCATTCTTGATAATTGGTTGATAGAAAAACATTGTAATCGCTCTTAATACTGTAAATTATAACAAATATGTTTTTGTGCAAACTGAATGAACTCACTCAGTATTTCCCGCTGACAAAACCTTTTTAAAACGCGTTTCAGGTAATTACAGTAGATTGGAGTAAGGATTAGATCCAGCACTGAAGGACTTCAAGAAGTGGCTTATTTCATTAATTAAATCAAATTAAGAAATATCGTTTTTATATTAAAAGCTACCTTTGTAAAACATGGGTTTATCCCATCTATTTAATAAATAAAATCCGTTGTTTCTAAACTCTGATATTTTTCCTAACTCACGGTCCTGATGAAATTTCCGCTGCAATGTTTTTCAAAATAAAAATAATCACCGGTACCACTGGACTGCTCACGGCACCCGATTCCATCCAGGGTGGGTCGGGGGTCGTGACAGAAGGTGGTATCAGAGCCACTGCTTTAAGCCTATAAGTGTTGTGATAATAATACTTAAGCTTAAATAAAAAGAGTTAGGAGATTTCTATTAAATGGTAGCACAGCTGATAGCAGTTAGACTTGAACATAAGAAAAGATGCCTTAGTATAAGCTAAGCCACTGGTTTACACAATTAGGTGTTATAATAATACCTAAGTGAAACGGAGAATTAGAAACTTAATATTATCTGATAGCACTCCGGATGGTATTTAGACTTGAACTTAAGAATTTTGCCTTAAAATAAACTTTAAGGTAAATTACTTATATAAGTATAATATAATGGATACTGGTATGACGGTTAGCAGGCAATAGCACTTAACTGCTATTTATTCTTGCTTATTGATATTATTTGGTCTAGAATAAAGATATGTTATGGGAATACAAATTTCCTTGATTCTGGATAAAAGCCCTAATAAAAGAGGCACTTTTTGAAAAGATACTATTTATGGGAAATAGAAAATTTTCTCCGGCAAAACTGGGTATAGAGTAGCAGACTCTCCAGCTTGTCCGGACATATTGAGATTACCGCTCCGGCGCGAACCGGATAAGACGGGGTAAATGATATGTCAAATCAGTGACAAGATTTCCCTAAATAGTATCATGACCAAATACCTGACTGGTTCTTGGAAATATGAATCTGTTAAATACATTGACCTGATAAATGGTATGTTTATTTCAGCATGTGAAATATGTGATTATATAGATAGGTATATCTATAAGGAAATTCCAAAAAAAAAAAACCATAAGGATTGATAAATTGAAATAAAGCACAAGCATCCGTGTCTAGAATTCTTTATCAGGAATCTCTTTTCCAATATCAAACATTATTTTGTTTGATCATTTACCTCGTAACTCATACAATGAGAACCCTTTTAAAGATGGGATATCATCGAAAGTATAAAAATTTACAATGCACAAGTAAGAAACATATAAAGTTGTGCTAATGCACAAGAAAACACATGAAACTTAAAATATACGTCCACAGACGTTGAAATATATCACACACGACTTTCCAAGGCAAGAACTTTGAAAAGTATAAATTGGGCACGATGACACCAATACTAATTCTGTCAGTAGAAAACTACTAATCAAAAAGAAGCACTTTGCCACGTGATCCTACAAACGATCTACATTTCGCTGAGGTACGTTGGAACAAGATTTCACAATCATCGATGCACAGTCTAAACTAAGTCATAATTATTATCACTGAAAAAGGAGTCCCAGACCTTTACAAATCCCCTATTCCATTTCAGTTCATTCGACATTCCTTGATAATGGCACTTAACAACGGGTATCACACAAAATTCCAGATAAAAGTTCTTATATTCCTTTCGTAACAATTCTGACTTCTGCCTATAATAAGTTGACTTTCGTGTTCTTTTAATGGTCATCATACCATAAAGAATTCTTTCATAATAGCAAATATTGATCCATTTCGTTTCTTGGTAAATCCATACGATACACATGCACTATTTGTTGCGCATGTGGTTCATTTGAGTTATAAGACCCTAGGAAGGCTTCATTCCAAATTATTGTTTTATCCAACCTCAAATATCATTTCGCTATACTTGATCTTTGCATTGTAAACCGCGTTTTGTAAAATGATTACTCTTTGATATTTGATCGATAAATTTTTTTTTGAAAAACTCGATTTTCTTTTTGAAGGTTATACATGGTTTCTGTTGTGATCATGTCCGAACTTCCTTATTAAAACTCGTTTTATCCAAACCCAGTTAACTTGCTCTCAATACGTAATCAATTCGAAGTCCCATATGATGGATTGAAACCATCATATTCAAAATAGTCCCAACAAGCACTTCAATTCTCTTGAACCATAACATGCTTGTTTAGTCTTCGAATTCATCAAATCATTTCTTTGATCACGATCCCTTTATGATGACATTTTCACAAATTTGAAGATTGCGCTAATCTAGGATTTAATTATTTATTTATTTATATTGAATCCGCTTTATTGATTTATTTTATGAAAGCAATCTTAACACAATTGTGTGCTAAGATAATGATCCACCATTTCATGTCCTAATTCCTTAGTCCTTACAACCTAAATCGAGCCTTTCGTGATATTTCTTACCTTATCATCATTGATCGAAAAACATTATATAAACTTAATTATATATAGAAACTTACAATATAGTATTCCTACATTTAAAATTTTTGTTAAAACCATTAAGGTAAAGAATTTATATATAAAATTTTGTTTGAAGTATATTCTCATTTAAGTTTATGCATTTATTATTGGCAATTAATATTAGTTTTATTATTAGTAATAATATATTAATAGTAATAGTGTTAGTGTTAGTATTATTTTTAGATACTAGAGTTATTATCAGGGGCATGTATTGAATAGCCTAGCCTTAATTAGGCATGGACTGGCCACCTATGCTTAAACAAGGCAGCACTAACCAATATCCGCCGTGATAATGACTAGGTAATTAAGTCATCATACTTATTTAGTAAATTTCAATTATATATAAAAATATTTTTATATTATATATATAGAAATATATATATACTTTGTACTGTAAAGAGAAGACATATTTTCATAAAACAATTAAAAGGGACGAATAGAATTATCTAAATAATCATAAACAAGACATATTATAAATAAATGTTCATCTTGATTAATATTTCACAAACATTAAATACTTATAGAAATATTCTTTTATATTAAAATATCAAATGTTATTTACGCAAGCCAATATTTAAGTATGCTTGATATTAAAATAAACATTTATTATTCTACTTTTATGATTTAAAATACCACAATCTTATAGTTAAACACACTTGATTTTAAAAATAATAATCATAAGTTCTAGAATATTGGGTAAACCTATATCATTATTTTGTCAAAGTTACCACGGGTTTTGATATTTAAACCTATCTATATTTATTTATTATTCTACCTTATGATAACATAAAAGGAAAAAGGATTTTAATAAATCAAAATATCACCTATCTTTAATCAAACATTTTGATTAAAATCATCTGAATACAATTATAAGACAAAAATACACTAACTTTATTGTCTTTTCATGTATTCTTACAAATCACCCATCTCAACACATTAATTTTCTCATATCATAATTTAATATCTGACAAAACATTTTCATGTTTTCATTTTTTTTTGACCCGGTCAATCTTAAGTCTTCCTTAGGTACCAATCAAGGTAAGTTTTCTTCTTGACAAAGAATTTTACTAATTCCAAAAAAGTTCTTCACATTCATTTTAAGAATCTATAAATCATATATCTTTTGGCTTAAACATAATCACCTTGGAAACTATATCATTTCATCAGAATGTCTCATCTTTCGAAATATCTAGATTCGATTCCTTGAAACTCTCAAATTCGAAAACGATAAATTTATTCGGTCATCATTGAATTCTTTCAATCATTACAAACACTTTGTAGCGTTAAATCGTTACAAACACTAATTAGTATAGCAGGGTGCTGCTACGATACAGGGTATTAACTCGATCGCTATTACGATTCATTTTCCGACCGATCAATATATCCAATGGATGTTTAAGTGCCACCCACATTAGGGTTATACTTTGTCGTTCGTCGTTAAATCGATGGATGTTTAAGTATCGCACTTTGTCGTTCGTTGTGAGAATTTGATCTCGTGAGTTATCGTAATTGTTGTATTAAGTTACCTACCTAGTTCGTGTGTACTAGGTTACAAGGCTAAATCAATAGGCTAAGCTTTGCCTGTATAAATCTGCAATATATCAAGGCTTATCTGTAGACTAAACTTTGGCCGTATGAATCTGCATGTTTATAATGTGAGTCATTCTTCTTTTTAAAAAATTATTTTCTCTCAGTTTGTGAGTAAGTATTACAATACCTCAAATTATTTTCAAGGTTATAATTACAGGGATTAAGTCTTTGTAATCACCAAATTACAGCTGGTATGTGGGGTATTGTGCACATTACTATTTTTATCACTCTATGTGAGTGAATATTACTCTATGTGAGTAATTATTACTCTGTGTGACTACACCGTCACTATTAGGGCAACGGGACCCAATAGTGGTATGACCACAGTCACAGAAATGAATCGAGTGACAAATACCCATTCTTGATAATTGGTTGATAGAAAAACATTGTAATCGCTCTTAATACTGTAAATTATAACAAATATGTTTTTGTGCAAACTGAATGAACTCACTCAGTATTTCCCGCTGACAAAACCTTTTTAAAACGCGTTTCAGGTAATTACAGTAGATTGGAGTAAGGATTAGATCCAGCACTGAAGGACTTCAAGAAGTGGCTTATTTCATTAATTAAATCAAATTAAGAAATATCGTTTTTATATTAAAAGCTACCTTTGTAAAACATGGGTTTATCCCATCTATTTAATAAATAAAATCCGTTGTTTCTAAACTATGATATTTTTCCTAACTCACGGTCCTGATGAAATTTCCGCTGCAATGTTTTTCAAAATAAAAATAATCACCGGTACCACTGGACTGCTCACGGCACCCGATTCCATCCAGGGTGGGTCGGGGGTCGTGACAAAGATACATCACCAATTCATCCTCGAATCCATCCATTCGATTGACAATCATTCGATTCGATCATCATAATCACTTCCACAACCCTAATCAACATTCACCTTTCCATCCATTCATCACCATCAATCATTCCAACCCCTAATCACCATTTCCACCACTTCAAGGCTTCAAGATGATGATTTTCAAGCTCTCCTCAACCATTGATCAAGTTCCGTTCCGATGAGAGGCTAGTTCTCGTGGGTTTCACCCCGGTGTAAACTTATGTAAGATTTAGGTTTACTATGTGTTGATGTTTGGTTTGTGACAACTTGAATTACGTTTGAATCTTCAGAAAATTTGTCCTATGTTTGTATTGAATTTACGAATTGTCGTGTGAATCATTAAATTTGACTTTGTGAAATGAATACACGTATTTATGCCTTGTCTTTTGAAAGGATTTGCTAGTCCAAGGTAACGAAGTGCATCATGGTCCGTTGTCCATGACGTTGATAGCGATTGCCACCTAAGCTTTGTGATTATTAACCCGTTAATGAACTAATTCGAGTAAACCAAATTAAAACGCGTAGTAACCCTAGGTCTTGCATTCGTTGAAACCGGATGTGAACCTTGTTATTCCATCCTATTTTATAATCAAGTTTTCTTGCAATTGTATAATTTCTATTAGTTAATCAATCCAATCAACATTTTTAATTTCATTCAACATCTTTCAATCAAACAAAAACCACAAAAATAATCTAGCAAGCTTCATAAATTGTGACAACCATTAAAAATCAACCAAGTCCATTCGCAAACCACATACTCTTCGTGGTTCGACCCCTTACTACCACTAGCTATTTGTTAAGGGTAATTTGGGTATATAAATCTTATCTTTGACCGGAGCGCGACACTCCGATCAAATTTTGGCGCCGTTGCCGGGGAGCTAGTGCGCTTATTATTTCATTGCTTGTTTGATTTTAGTTTAGTTTTCTTTCTTGTATTTTTGTGATTTTACTTTGGGTGGTCGAGCTTGTTTTTGCAGGTACATGTTTTGCAGGCACCATCGATGATCCGTGTGAGTGTTGCGGAAGCGAAGAGCATCTATTAGAGGATTGTTTTGGTTTCTACGAGCGGGTTCAAGCATACAAGGATCGGGAAGACTATCTCAGCGGATTGTACGGATATGGGAGGATGAATTATGAATTTTTCAATGGTCCATCCTCACATTATTCATACGATAGACCACCACCACCACCACCAAATTATCAAGAATATTACTATTCAGAGATGGATTACCATTATGAGCAAGAGCGAGGTTATAACAACTACGAACCCGAATTGACACATTTCTCAAGTTACCGGGAGGAGTATGATGATTATTGTAATGAATACCCTTAGTTGGCATCCGAAGAACCTCAGGATTCGATGCACTCCAAGCTTGATGCTCTCATAAACATGGTGAAAGGATATCACGAGGATATCAAAGATATGAAGAAGGCGAAGGAAGTGAGAGATAAATCCCATGAAGTATTGGTGATGCAAGTGGGTCAATTACCGGAGGAAATAGCCCAAATTAAACGTAAGCGGGAGGTTTTGGCTAATTGTACAATGGTGGATGGTGATGTGGTGGAAGAGGTTATAGATCTTCCGAAGCAAGAAACTGAATGTTTGAACCGAGCGGAAGACATAACATCGCGAGACAGGTCAGATCTAAAAGAAGCCCACATTCATATCCATCCTTCTCCCATACTTATCACTTCAACCAACAAAGTTGGGGATGCGGGTTCGGGTATAAGGCTTCGAAGGGTGGCGTTGCAAGACATTGGCCAGTTTGGTAAGAAGCGACCCTGAAGGTGTACAATAAGCATGCCGAATAGAAGAAAAAGAGAGTGGATTCGGCATGCCAACTACCGAGCATATGTTGGAAACTCGGTAGGCAAATGTGCACTTCGACCACCATGAAAGGCAAATCAGGTATGATTGTTGTAGAGTTAGTACTATTATTCGTTTTATCTTATTTTCTTAGTTAAATGAACCTTGTGGGTGTGTTCCCTATATAACCCTCACGAGACCTACTCGTCCTCCCGAGCTATCGGGAGGTTTAAAAGGGCTTGTTGCATAAGTTAAATGCAATCGTGATTTCTACGAAAGTGAGTTAGGTTTGTTGTTATTGTACATTATTTTTTTCCACATAAATCAAAGTGAAATAACGTATGTCGTGGTAATGTTTTCATAAAAGTGGTAGAACTAGGTAGTTAACAAATTTTGATGGTTGTGAGAAGCATGCTTCTACACAAGGGTTAAGATTTGTAGGTACATTATGTTCGTGGGACGACCTCTTTCTTGAAAAGAAGAAGAGCACATGAGCCATTAACGAGAAAATCAGGTTGTAACACCTCGAAAATTCATGTCCAATATTATATCGACACGTGTCATGGACTTAAAACGTGTAAAGGAATGAATTAGAGGGACTAAAGTTGACAAACAGGGAATCTATGTGTGTAAAAGGATTCAAAATGTCAACGATGAATAAATATATCTTTCAATAACCCTACATGATGTTTATACCCTTAAACGAATAAATCATGGATCATACGAAGCTAATTGTGAAAGAAAGTGAGGAATTACAAACTACAGTGGCTAAATGTGTCAACATGTTTAAAGTATACCTCTGAGTGATCTTTTAGCAAACCCGAAGCTTTGTAGTGATAAATTATACTCACAAGAATGTGTGATAAAAATTTCACGAGGTTTCGATTAAGTATGAGAAAGTTATGACAATATTCGTATACGAGTGATTAAAAGCGTCAACGTTGAAATTTAAGACTTTTCGGTGAACGTATGAATAACCGGGGACTAAACAAAGTTGGTTTATGACTTGAGGTCCTTAAAAGTCAAGTTTGGGGGTTTATAGTGCAAGAAACAAGTTAAAAATAAGTTTTGGAAGGACCAGGGACCATTTATGCAATTATTGAAACTTTGTAACCGGATCAGACTACCCACACGGGGCGCGTAAGATCCTTATGGATCCTTACGCGGGCCGCCTAAGGTCCCCAGATGCAGAAAATGTGCACAGCTGCCTGTTCCAGCCGGTTTAACCGACTTAGAAGCCTGGTTTTCAATACTTGGAGCTTGTTTGATGGTTTTAAAGAGCCTAGGGACACTTGTAATGATCTGGAATCAATCCTAGACTTGTTTGGCATGATCAAATTGAATTTAGAAACCTATATAAGGCCATGAAGTTGTGATCTTCAATTGCTCATTCACTTGCAACTTCACAACTCACTTCTTGGAGGTTCCTGGAGCTCAAGCATCTTTCCTAGTGATCATTAGTTGTGCTTAGGACTATTGTAAGTATGCTTAACCTCCTTTAATTCAGTTTTGCTTAGTTTATTAGCGTTTAGTCAAACCGTCGTAATTAAGGTTTGACTTCGTCATTAATCTTAATTGCTCCAGTCAAATTTCATTTTGAAAGTACCTATGAGTTGGTAATTATGTGGGCATTAAACCCTTAAAAGGTCACCCTCTGATTCCCACTCTAATTAGGTCAATTGTCGAGTCAAACTTGATTATAAAAAGTCAACAGAATACTAATTTTCAAATAAATGCATAATTAGCAATATAGAAGCTATGCAACCTATTTTGACATTAATATAACTTGGTAATTAATGTAAGAACATGTCTAAACATGTTCAACTCGACAATTTTTAGTTTAAGCTTGGTTCGGGATCGAAAGTCGCATAGTTTGACTTATGCTTTGACTTTCAGTTCTGACCCGTTTGAGCATGATTTAGGAATGCCTTAGAGCTCTAATAGGACCAAGTTACCTATAAGTATAACCCTCTGAGATTATACAACTTGGTTCATTAGTTATCCGATTCATATGCATGATTCCGTTAAATGCTTAAATGTTGACTATTATGCCCTTATCATCTTAAAATGTGATTTTTGATAAAGTGAAAGAATAGAAACCTTCACTACTGATTTATAGACTTGTCCCTAAAATTTGATATCAGTTTGAGGTCTAGATTAGGAGTTATGCTCATTAGCGTAATTAGAAAGCTTTTTAATAATTAAACCGAATAATTAGCATATAGCCTATCTAAACCCAATTTTTGATACCAAACTTTTACCCACTGATGTTATATAATATTTTGGGATTTTTGAAGATTTTTATTTATTTTTAGGCTGAGCATAACTTAGGATTCTAAGCTTAATTCGGTAATTGCCGGTTTTGCTCTTTTGGGCTATAAAACGAGTTTTACAAATCCTTTTGACCCCAAACCTTTTTCTACTGATCTAATATGGTAAATAAAGTATTTTGAGCCTTCTGGAATAATAAAATTATCAGCTTTCCTTTGAAAACCCGGAAATGGCTCCAAATCGCCTTTTTAAGCGTTTTTAACGCATAATATGTATTAAAACCATTTTATAAATATAAGGTTTGATGCCTACTGATATTTTTAGTAAATATTTACATTCTAACAGTAAGCAAAGGTCTTAAGCTTAGATTTCCGATTTTGACCTTTTAGGCTTATGTGAAATTACCAAAATGCCCTTAAGATGCATAGTTTGGTTATAAAGGATAGATTTCACATATAAGTTATACCCTACTGATATAACTTAGTAAATTAAGTACTTTTATGGATTACATCAGACCCGAAACTCAGATTACTATTTAACCTCTTTTATAACCTTTTAAATGACCAAAATACCCCTACGGGGCATAAATTGGTTTTAAATTCGTTTTGGGCATAATAGAAGATATCCTACTGATGTCACAACATATTTAAGGCATATTAACTTGTGGAACATGTTCATGACTCTTATGGTTACCCGTTACGCATGTTTCGCGTTCGGATCGGCCTATGTAACTAGTTTGCATATATTAGCCGAAACGGGTCAAACCATATCGTTTTTGTATCAAAATCCAGAATGTGATTAAGTTACCCATATTAAACAAGCATACAAGCTTGTCGGGTCAAAACCACATTCTAAACCGGTCTTCGCTTTATCATGCGTTTGAACCGTGTTTTCCTTTTGAAAACTAACTGGTCTAAGTATAAGCTTAATTAAAGACCCGTTAGGATTCTAATAGATTATTAAAATCCTTCGTTCCAGATTAGGAGCCCAGTAAAAGCTACGTGCACTTGCTGTATTTGATTTATACTATTTCTCAGGTAAATACCCTTAACTTATTTTCCCTATACGGGCTTAGGATACGGTACTATAAAAGTACCGCTTGGTCGGGTGTATGTAGTCATTTAAATCGTATTGTGATTGATATATTAAATAACCTGTTTGATATGTATTATTTGGTGTATGGCCCTTGGGGGTTAAATGACCATGTCCCGGATATCCTTAGCATCATTCAAAGAAATGGCCACGACCTAAGCACGGGGTGTAGGCGTACACCTGACAGATGCATTATGTAAAAACTGGTATCCCACTATAAGGAATCAACCTTGTGGGCATTATACCTGTGGCGTGTCAGTTAACTTAAGTCCGGCCTTGCAACCGGCCCTAATGGACGACAATTGAGTAAAACTGTATACAAGATTATTTTGAATAATTGTCCCAAGTTATAAAATACTTTTGCCGAAGTGCATTCAAATCAATTTTCAAACTCTTTTCAAAATGAGTCAGTTAAGTTGTATTTACCAGTGCAAACTGTCGTATTTTCCAAAAAGGCTAAGTGCAGGTACTAAACGAAATAGGCTGGCTACTCCAGGCATCATTACTCAAGTCTCGCAAGCTTTAGATGTCAAAGTCTGTTGAACAGTTTCCTTTTTATTTGATCCGCCTGTGGATCTGTTTCGACTGTTTTGTGATACTTAAACATTACAATTTATTCAGTTGAAATGAATCTATATCTTTTGCTTCCGCTGTGCATTCATATGTTGTGTTGTTTGACTATGATGATATCAATGACGTCACGATACTCCCCACCGGGCCCACCGGTGACACGTGGAAAATAGGGGTGTGACACAGGTGCATACGTTTCCTTTTACTTTTGATTTTTAGTTAGTAATAAGTGGGTTGTAATTGTACTTTAGTTTTCGGGGTGATTTTTTGGGAAATTAGCCGTGTCACATCCCTTGTGCGATTTAAAAACTCTAGTTCTTACACGTTGAGGATAATGTTTACCTCAAGTGTGGGGATGGGGGAGTAAGTAAAAGATTTTCGATTTTTGACCCGTTCATTCAAATACTACACATTGAGGACAATGTTTACCTCAAGTGTGGGGATGGGAGAAAAATTTTAAATTTTTTTTCAAAATGTATTTGTTTAAAGCGATCTTAAAAGCACAAGTAACCAAGTCAACGAGGGATGACACAACCCATTTGGTCTTTTGTCATGGTCAAGTTCGAATTAATAAGCATGACGGGTATTTAGCGGGTGGTTATTTAGGAATAATCCGCCTAAGAAACTTGCAATTTTTGTATATCATTTTCCATACCCTTTATATGTGAGATTTTGAGCCACTTGTATACATTACATATATACATATTCCTTTGTTTGAGTGGACCATTAGTCATGTATTGTAGAACTTGCCTCTTTTGATACGTTTGAGACCATAGACCGAATGCAAGCACAAAAATGATTAAGGCATTAGGTAAACCTTTTCTTTTTACACCATTTATTCATCCTTACCCAAAAATTTATCCCTTAGTAGCCAACTTTGAGCCTAATCCTTTCATTTGACAACCCATTTAGCCCATAACCTTAAGCCTTTTTCTTTTTAAACCTGTGTGATGAAAATTCAATTATAGTAGTTTAGTTGTGAGTTGTTATACATATATATATATAGATCAGAAAATGTTGTGAAAAAGAATGAAAAAGCATTGAGAAAAACACAAAAAGATGTGTAGTAGTTGTTGAATAAAAGGCGAAAGTTGTTGCCTCTTAGTTGATGTTTATAATTTTTTTTTTATAAAACCATAATCTGATTGAATAATTACAAGTTAAAATAAAAACTTTAAGGAATAAAGTTTTTTATAATTTGTTTTGTTTAGTTTAGTGGTTTGTAATAAAAATTGAATTTTCATCACCTTAGCCACTTTAAATATCCTACTTCCTACCCTTAGCCTAGCCCCGTTGCAACCCTTACAAAGACCTTTTGACTTGTGTTTAGTATTCGTGTACGGTGGTGGAGAATGATTGAGTTGCAAGCCTATGCGGGTACGTGTTCTAATCGGTTTGAGTGATTATTTCAAAAGCGCTAATGCATCAACTATTAGCCAATTTTAAACCGAGTGGAGAGAACATTGTGAGGGATGTGCAGGATTTATTGGTTTTAAGGGCGGGTTAATCTTGGATAACCATTTTATATGTGATTATTCACCTTACCGTTAATTATGTTGAAAATTGTAAAAAGTTTGAACTTTGGCATGACAATTGACCTTAATCTTAGTCTCGGGAACGGGAGTGTATTTCTTGTTCGACCCACGTGAAAGTGAAAGACAGATTTGCTTGAGGGCAAGCAAAAGACAAGTGTGGGGATGTGATACGTGGTCGAAAACCGGTGTCCGTTTATGTTTAAGTTTAAGTTTTTACTTAACGTTTAATGTTGAAAAGCCTACTTTTGATTAGATATATGTTTTGCGGGTTTAGCGGAGTTTAAGGACCTTTTTGGGAGATTTACGGGCCACCGGGGTGAAAAACGGACCACCGGGACACAAAATGGGTCAACCGGGAGCACGAAATGCGAAAAACGGAGATGAGAGAAAGTAAGCACCGTCGCCGACACCCAAAGGGGCCGTCGGCGACGCCCCATGGATCACCCCGTCGCCCAAAATGTCCTTAGACAGCTTGTTAACTCGTCGGCAGCGTTTTGTTATTCCAGCCAGCGTCGGCAACGTCGCCCCCTGGTGGTTGTCGCGAAATTCTTGTTTTTCTTGTTGTTAGACGAGTTTTAAAGGGGTTTTAACCTATTTTTCGGGGGCTACACTCTATTTTGAAGTTAGAAACACCTCTTGGAGCCAAGATACATCACCAATTCATCCTCGAATCCATCCATTCAATTGACAATCATTCGATTCGATCATCATAATCACTTCCACAACCCTAATCAACTTTCACATTTCCATCCATTCATCACCATCAATCATTCCAAACCCTAATCACCATTTCCACCACTTCAAGGCTTCAAGATGATGACGTTCAAGCTCTCCTCAACCACTGATCAAGTTTCGTACACCATGAGAGGCTAGTTCTCGTGGGCTTCACCCCGGTGTAGACTTATGTAAGATTTAGGTTTACTATGTGTTGATGTTTGGTTTGTGACAACTTGAATTGAATTTGAATCTTTAGACAATTGTCCTACGTTTGTATTGAATTTATGAATTGTCGAGTGAATCATTAAATTTGACTTTGTGAAACGAATACACGTATTTATGCCTTGTCTTTTGAAAGGATTTGCTAGTCCAAGGTAACGAAGTGCATCGTGGTCTGTTGTCCATGACGTTGATAGCGATTGGCACCTAAGCTTTGTGATTATTAACTCGTTAATGAACTAATTCGAGTAAACCAAATTCAAACGCGTAGTAACCCTAGGTCTTGCATTCGTGGAAACCGGGTGTGAACCTTGTTATTCCATCCTATTTTATAATCAAGTTTTCATGCAATTGTTTAATTTCTATTAGTTAATCAATCCAATCAACTTTATTAATTCCATTCGACATCTTTCAATCAAAGAAAAACCACAAAAATAATCTAGCAAGCTTCATAAATTGTGACAACCATTAAAAATCAACCAAGTCCATTCGCAAACCACATACTCTTCGTGGTTCGACCTCTTACTACCACTAGCTATTTGTTAAGGGTAATTTGGGTATATAAATCTTATCTTTGACTGGAGCGCGACACTCCGATCACATATTAACAAGCATGTGCCCTCTTTCTTTCCAGTTTTCAGATTCAATGTATTTGGGTTTTCGATGACACATTAACCATAAAATAATCCAATCACTCCCAAACTGCAATAATTAAACCTTTTCAAAATTGTTCTTTTCTGATGCCAAAATGGTAGAAATCTTGCAATTTTCACATGTAAACCGCAAGATTGGTGTTTGCCTTTTGAACATTAATCACACATTGGCCTAATTTTGGTTCTTAATTCAATAATAATCACATAAGAGCCAATTCAATAATCACCAAATACCAAACATTAACACAAATTGAGGTTCAAAACCAACATCAAATCAGTTTTCAATAAAAAATGGTGAGAGAGAGTGTAGGAGAGAGAGACCCTCGAACTGAAAAACTGTCGGAGCAACAACAGTCGACGATTGATGGGGGAGAGACAACATCCTTCTGTGTATCAAACTTAACAATATACTGCACACTCGGGATGCTGTGGAAGGAGTTTCGACAATGTGGGAAGATGACCGACGCGTACTTGGCTAGAAGGAAAGACAAAGCAGGTCGTTTCTTTCCTTTCATTAGGATCAAAGGGGTGAAAGACAAGGAGAAGATGGTGAAAGCAATCTGTTCACTTGTGATTGGTGATTTGAAAGTGCAGGCTAATGTAGCAAAATTCGAAAAAAAAAGGAGGAAATCAGAAAAGATGTCAATAGGGGCTTCAACTTCCAACCAAAGGTATGGAAGATCCCTCCATTAATGGGGAATGCATGGAAGCCAAAGGTGACGCTGACTCCGGCCAAACAGGCTCCCACTCCGCCGGAGTTGCCTAGTTTACATGGGTAGGTGGGGAGGAGAAGAAAGGTGGTTTTATCCAACAAGAAGTAGCAGGACAGACGATCTTGGGGAAGATTCTCTCTTATCAGTACGGTCTGGGATGCTACACAGTTATGCCGGTTGGATTATTGATGTGCACAAAATGCAACATATAAACTACATCAATTGTGGCTTAAAACTAACCCTTTTTTAGTACTAATGTTGGAAAAAGTGTGCTTTTGTCTTCCTTTTGTATTTCCAGGATTAAATGAGCTCAAAATAACAAAAGAAGCAAAAAGACAACAAAATCTAACATAAATACAAGAAAAG
The DNA here is from genome assembly GCF_002127325.2 of Helianthus annuus. NCBI lineage: Eukaryota > Viridiplantae > Streptophyta > Magnoliopsida > Asterales > Asteraceae > Helianthus > Helianthus annuus. Next base: position 10,018,460 of record NC_035448.2, on the reverse strand, counting down.
GAACAAAAGTGATATGCCCGACCCCCCCGACAGCATCTTCCCAAGCAAAACAAAGAAGACAGAAGACTGAACACACCCCGTCCTCAGCGAGCACGGGGCCGTGCCCAAGAAGCAGCAGAAAAGACAAACCCATAGAAGCTTCTACTGCCCACCACGGGGCCGTGCCCAACGGACACGGGGGCGTGGTCAGCTTCCTGCAAGCGCATTTATTGTAATTGCGAATTACAATTAATGAAGAAAGAGAGTGTCAGATGGACACAGGGCCGTGTCCGAGCTTCTGTTCAGCCTATAAATAGGAGTGTTTGGAGCTCTTGCAACTCATCCCTTGGCACACCACCTCTCTCACACTTCACCCACCACCCACCATCATCCACCACCATCATCCATTGTCCATCATAGAGTGTGTGAGTCATCTCAGGATCCAAGATTGATCATAAAAGTTCTTGACAATCAAAGGCCATGTTTGCCTAAGTCTCTTACATCACTTGGTGAAGACAAGTGTTTAGTGTAATACTTTTTATTTTTAATCTTTTGCACTTTTTAATTGGTTTTGTATTAATGACTTTAATTACTAGTTTCTTATGTTGAAGGTGATTCTTCCTTATCGTTTGTCCGTGGTGTCTTGGCATTATTTCACTGTCTATATAAAATAAAAGATTTTCACCATTCATATCTCCACGGTCTATATGGAGGTATGTTGGCTACCTGGTCGGGGTTAAGGGAACGGTTTGGTAAGAGTCTTGCCATTGTTCGGTGTATAGATCCTGCAAAGGACCTGGGTCAAATTTAGTAGGACCTCCTTCAATACCCAAAGGTATTGGATGGCGGGGGTCCAAACTCTTTGATCCCCTCATAAGTTAAACTACTATTAAAACTTTAACCCGGCTACTTAGGACTGTATCCCTGCTGACTCAGACTACTTAGCCGAGGGTAACGTCGCCTTCAAAAGAGGGGCCTACCACATTATGCATTAATAACTTAATTAATTATCTTTCAATAATCCGACCCTTTAGGATTGTATCCTTGCTGACTCAAACTACTGGGTTGAGGGTAACGTTGCCTTCAAAAGAGGGGCCTACTACAATAACTAAGATAATCTCTTAAACAAGTGCAAAAGTGCGAAAGTAATCAAAGGTTACACTACGCACGAGTCGGATCCAAGGGATTCATCTTGTCTATCTGTTTTTTTTTTTATTTTTTTTATTCTTCAGCATTTTAGTTAGTTTTATTTTCTTAGTTTAAAAATCTTTTTCTAACATTTTGATTTGATTAGACGTTGAGGATAAACCGGTACTAAAAGCTCTTGTGTCCTTGGACGACCTCGGTATCTTACCAACACTATACTACGTCCACGATTGGTGCACTTGCCCATATGTGTGTTTAGTGTTAGTAAATATCGTGTTTTATAAATTTAAAACTTGGCTAAAAAGTGTAAAAAGGGCTTAAAATATATACCTAAAACATATACACGCTAACACGCATCAAGTTTTTGGCATCGTTGCCGGGACACAAGGATTTTAAGAAAGTTAGGAATCAACGGCCTAATCATTTTTTCTATTTTCTTTTTATTTTTTTAGGATTTTCTTAATTTTTCAGCTTCTGCAGAACTCAGCACGGGCCGTGCCCGCTGAACACGCCCCCATGCCCAATCACTGGAACTAGCAATCCTGTTTTAAGTCAGACAGTAAGCTGAACACGGGGTCGTGCCCATTCAACACGCCCCCGTGCCAAGATTCAGTTACTGAAAACAGAACCGTAAGATCCCGACGGTTGGTAATTTCTGACACAAAAATGAGTGATAATGATCTTTTTTACTTTCGGCACTCTTATGGTACGTGATGTCAATTATGTGGAGGCGGTCATAATGAATTAGAATGTTATTTTCTAAATTATAAGCCCCACTATGTAGACCCATCGTTTGCCTGTATCCTTAAGAGGGGCGAAAGTAAAAATAATCCTTATCTCTCCCTCGAAGGCGCCCAACCAGATATTCTAGGAGAAATGCTTCTTGATAAACTATTTCAACTAGAAGATCTAGTTCTTAATTGGTTAAGAGAACTTAAGATGGATTTCCTTAATTCATCTCAAGACGATTACCAAGAAGAAGTGTTGGGGGCGCATTCAAACAACCTCGCTGCTCCCGATAATACCTTCAACTCTAGTGAAGACTTGGACGATAGTCGTCCCTGTGCCGATTGTGCCGTGAAGGACTCCCATCGACTTCGTTCGATGCATACATAGACCTGAGCGATTCGGCATACACCTTCTTTAACAAGAGCCCGGAAAAGGGTTGGACTTGTCCATAGGAATCACCCTCACCGACAACCTCTTGCGTTCTCGTCTTAATCTAGATCAATTAAGGTATCTTAGGCACTTTGGGGTTGTTCCATCCAGTAAGGAACCACCCGATCCGGATAAGTTCCTTGAAAATAAGTAAACTCTATAAGACAGCTTCCAGACACGGGGCCGTGCCCAGGTCAACACACCATCGTGTCCACCTAAAGATTCTCTTCTGATTTTATCAGAATACGGATAAAAATGTGTCAGGATTTTGTCTGCACACGGGGTCGTGTCTAGCCGACACGGGGCCGTGTCCAGCGTGCTGTCATTTTCTATAAATGCAGCATGATTCCTGCTCATTTGGACCACTTCAAAAGACAGAGATTCCTGAGATCTTCACTCATACTATCCTAGGTATGTTCTAAAAGAAGGTTCTCAAGAGCCATCTTGTCTTTTCCACTTTTGTCCATTACCTTCTTCCTCAATTTTCAATCAACACCTCCATTAAAGCTTGGAAGCTTCATGTCTCCAACCTTTATTGTAGTGTTTGTAAAGTTCTTATTCTAGGAGTCTTGTCTAAAATAAGTTATGCAAACTTTGTTTTGAATTATTTGTGCTTAAAATTAACCTATAAACCAGGAAAATAATTTAAAACTCCAAGATTCCTAGGTTTAAAAACTTACAGACACTCAGACACGGGGCCGCGTTCATTGAACACGGGGCCGTGTCCGAGGGACTGTTTTGCAAAAATTGAGCTCTTTTCGGTCTGTTTTCCCAGAATGGCGAGCAGAACAAGCGGAACATCTTCATCGCACTCAAGGAGCAACCGACAGGGGAGGAGGTCATCAACGGCGGAAGACTCTCTTGTAAACTATGTTTACGCCCTAAGAGAGGCTATTGATGAAATGACGGGGGTGGAAGAAGCATTGGTCGACCGTATCAACCATCTAACAGTGGGACTGGAAGGGTGTCTCTAGAAGGTCAACCTCTTGCAAGAGGTTGAACATTCTCGCATCTCCTCCTTTGGTGCCTATAATAACCCAAAGGGCATGGAACGTGGTGCCTGAAGTCATCATACCAGCCGAGTGGTATGCTATGCACCCGGGACCCTCTCGGGACATATTGCAAGGAATCCCGGTTGTCGTTTCCCCTCCTCCGCAAGATGTTGAGGAAAACGTGTAGGTCCCTTTTCTCGGAGGATCGAGAACAAACCTAAACCTTGTTATACAAACTCACTAGCGAGTGCGGAATCCAAGCTAGCGAGCAAACCGGGATGATGCAAGAACAAACACAAGAACACACAAGACTCAACGATTAACACCACTTGTATTAATGCGTAGAAAGTTTCCGGTTACAAGCACAATGTTTACAATCAGTTTGCAAACTCTCAAAGTGTGTGTGTGTGTTTCGGACAGAATGCTCTCAACTCTCTTTCTGTCTGTCTGTGTGCATCTATCTTTCACACTACACTGCATGGGTATATATATACCCAGCCCATGATGTCTGGTCGAAGGATCCGATAGATGGTCCGAAGGATCATCTATCGAGTACATTCCATTCGAAGGATGAGCAGGGACCTCGAAGGATGATCCTTCGAGGTCTACCATTCGAAGCATACCTTTCGAGCACCTCGAAGGATCAACAGTATCCTTCGAGGCTATCCTTCGATACAGACATACATATTACAAGTTATTGGCTAAGTCAAACTAGGAGGATAGTTGACTTGGTCAACTTACAGACTAACTTAGGACATCGTTCACATACAGACCGAATACAGACAAAGTACAGACACAAGTGCACCAACAAACTCCCCCTTGGCTGTAGCTTTGTCTTTATCTTCTAAAGTTGTAGACTCGTCTCGAACTTCGACGGTCTTTGGTCTTTGAGTTACCAAAACTCTGATGTCCTTTCAAGTCTTCAATGTCGGAGGATCTTCAAAGTCTTCACGCCTTGAAAGCAGAGAGTGTATCAACAAACTACCTGTATCATGTAGGAAGTGTGTTGACAAACTCCCCCTTAACATAAGCTCCCCCTTGAGTTATGCTCGTGAATGACTTGATCTTTATGAAGTGAGATCCTTGTGGTGTTGATGATGGCCAGCGGCAACTCGATCATCTTCATCAGTTGAGTGCCTTCACGTTGTGTCTTCATCCCGAAGCTTGTCATCGACCATGTTCTCCTAGCCTTTAGAATCTGCACATGCAAGAAATCTAAACGCGTAATGAGAACAACTGCTTGGAATATAGTATAAACAAATGACACACGAATGACCATGTCACAATCAAACACCGTCCGACAGTTTGAAAGTTTAATAAAATTTCTCAACTTTAGACTTAACTTTCAAAACTTTCAAATTTCGACCGTTTATGAAGATTTAGTCAGTTCGGTTTTCGTTCAGGTTTCAGGCAACGAAGACTCGAGTTCCAACATCGTACGATCGAAAATAAAGTAGAAAGAAAATCTTTTTGGCTTTTATAAAGTTTATATTAAAACACGCCTAAAATCTTTTTGGTATTTTTGAAATTAAAAGACAACAATTTAAAATCCTTTGAGTGTTATCAAACGACATCACCGCTAATGTCGTGCTGATATGCACCAAACGACGAAACTGTTTAAAAAGAAAACAATAAAAGTTAAGCAGTAAATAAATAAATATATACAAACATTCTTTTTGTGAGTTTTCGAGGGTAAGAGAATCATATCAGTGTACGGTCATGCCAAAACACTCTTGTTGTTCAGTTAGTTATCATTAAGATAAGCATCCTATAACAATTCTGTATGTGAACGATGTCCTAAGTTAGTCTGTAAGTTGACCAAGTCAACTATCCTCCTAGTTTGACTTAGCCAATAACTTGTAATATGTATGTCTGTATCGAAGGATAGCCTCGAAGGATACTGTTGATCCTTCGAGGTGCTCGAAAGGTATGCTTCGAATGGTAGACCTCGAAGGATCATCCTTCGAGGTCCCTGCTCATCCTTCGAATGGAATGTACTCGATAGATGATCCTTCGGACCATCTATCGGATCCTTCGACCAGACATCATGGGCTGGGTATATATATACCCATGCAGTGTAGTGTGAAAGATAGATGCACACAGACAGACAGAAAGAGAGTTGAGAGCATTCTGTCCGAAACACACACACACACTTTGAGAGTTTGCAAACTGATTGTAAACATTGTGCTTGTAACCGGAAACTTTCTACGCATTAATACAAGTGGTGTTAATCGTTGAGTCTTGTGTGTTCTTGTGTTTGTTCTTGCATCATCCCGGTTTGCTCGCTAGCTTGGATTCCGCACTCGCTAGTGAGTTTGTATAACAAGGTTTAGGTTTGTTCTCGATCCTCCGAGAAAAGGGACCTACAAAACGAGGCCACCTTCTTCCTCCCAAGAGAGATAGAAGAATGTCTTTAACAACATCTAGGAAGATAACCCTGGCCAAGAGTCCTACTACAATACCGAGAATTTATTCCCGGAATTTGGTTCTTAATGAGAAAAAAAAGGACTCTGTATGATAATTTTATGTATCACTAGACCTATCTAATTTAGGACTTTTTATTTCTTCTTTATTTTTTATTTCCTAGGATTATGTATCTCTCTATGGTTCTTAATGAAATGATGGTTTTAAGGTTTAACTGATGTTGTGATAAGTAAAACACACTCGGGATGGTGAAGGATAACAAGGGAAACGAGAAACATAGCCCCATGCACGAAAACAGGGCCATCCGACAACAATTTCTTCATTACAGTAAGCTCAGCACGGGCCGTGTCCGCCCAACACGGCCCCGTGCTGCACACTCTGCAGAGAATTGCCCAGTTCAGGTAACTGGACACGGGCCGTGTTCGCTGAACACGCCCCCGTGTCCAGGCTTCTGTTTCTTTTCTTTAATTTTTGTCGCTGGCACCTGAACACGGGGCCGTGCCCGGTCCTCACGGGGCCGTGTCCGGGATGCCAGTAACATAAAATTTTGCTTTTAACACCATTTTACACATTCAATCAACCTAAAAACTTATTTTTGGGACACATTGAGGACAATGTGTAATTTACGTGTGGGGGGATGCTAAAACCTTGAATTTTGCAAGTCCTAATAACAAGCCTTACACAAAACTCTATTGGAACCGCTAATCACCCCAAATTTTTTCAAAAAAAAAAATTCATTTTTTTTACTTGTCTAAAGTTTAAGTTGGAAATTCAAGTTCTAACAAGGTTATATTTTTACAAGTTTACAACCGATAGCGTCGTGATAAAAAGAACCAACATATGAAAATTACGAAAAGGCATGACAAACTTAGTTAAAATTTGATTATATATACTTGATCACATAAAAAGCCATTTCCCACAAAAGTGAGTTTTGAGCCTTTAACGAGCATACAAATATATATCTTTACACTAAATGCTCATTTTTCGTATCTTGTGTGAATAACCGCTTGGTTCGTACGACTCTAGAACTTGCCACAACAATACATTCACGGTCCTTAACAACTTAAACCCGAGTAAGTAAATGATGGAGGCATTAGGACTAACCCTTTTTCATTCTACATCATTATTTTTCAATTTTTTTTTACCACCTACCCAAAAATCCCCCTAGTTAACCCCTTTGAGCTTAAACCTTTTCATTTCTTAACCCAAAATAATCACCCTTTTTACCCACCTAAACCTTTTTTATTTTTAACCCTTTTCTTTTAGTAACGACGTTCGGTTTTCTTATGACTTAAAGTGAAAAAAAAAATCTGTATTTTGATGAAACCAAACAAACAAACAAGTTCAACAAAAATAACTTTGTTTGAACAATTCATCAAAATAAAATAAAAATATGAAAAATAAAAAGTCTTTCAGAAACTGATATTTGTTACGCTTTTTTCGCCCTTTTACTAACCACTAACCCAACCACCCACCTTTAGCCCAAGCCTAACCCCTCACCCAAAAAGTCCTCTTGATATTTACAAAGGTATATAGTTAAAAAGGAAGAGGATTGATTGCTTGGCAAGCTTATGGTAGAAGTAAGTTCCATGTCGCTCTCGAGTGATTCACTAAAAATACACCTTCGGCCGAGTGTTGAGTGATTCTCCCGTGAGGTATGTGAACTTGTATATAAATGGAATTTTAAAAAAAGGTATGTAATGCCCTAATAAATAATTTATCTTATGAAACGTTTTAAATAAATCATGACGAATAAGATTGTAAATAAATAAAAATAAAAACTAAATAATCTTGGAATTCCCTACACTCTATGACAAGCCCAAAAACTTTCTCTTCTACCCATTCCATTTGTGAGTGAATAAAGCCACATTATAAAGAGTTTTGCTTGAGGACAAGCAAAGATTCAAGTGTGGGGGTATTTGATGTGCACAAAATGCAACATATAAACTACATCAATTGTGGCTTAAAACTAACCCTTTTTTAGTACTAATGTTGGAAAAAATGTGCTTTTGTCTTCCTTTTGTATTTCCAGGATTAAATGAGCTCAAAATAACAAAAGAAGCAAAAAAACAGCAAAATCAAACATAAATACAAGAAAATGAACAAAAGTGATATGCCTGACCCCCCGACAGCATCTTCCAAGCAAAACAAAGAAGACGGAAGACTGAACACGCCCCGTGCTCAGCGAGCACGGGGCCGTGCCCAAGAAGCAGCAGAAAAGACAAACCCATAGAAGCTTCTACTGCCCACCACGGGGCCGTGCCCAACGGACACGGGGGCGTGGTCAGCTTCCTGCAAGCGCATTTATTGTAATTGCGAATTACAATTAATGAAGAGAGAGTGTCAGATGGACACGGGGCCGTGCCCAGCGGACACGGGGCCGTGTCCGAGCTTCTGTTCAACCTATAAATAGGAGTGTTTGGAGCTCTTGCAACTCATCCCTTGGCACACCACCTCTCTCACACTTCACCCACCACCCACCACCATCACAACACCATCATCCACCACCATCATCCATTGTCCATCATAGAGTGTGTGAGTCGTCTCGGGATCCAAGATTGATCGTAAGAGTTCTTGACAATCAAAGGCCATGTTTGCCTAAGTCTCTTACATCACTTGGTGAAGACAAGTGTTTAGTGTAATACTTTTTATTTTTAATCTTTTGCACTTTTTAATTGGTTTTGTATCAATGACTTTAATTACTAGTTTCTTATGTTGAAGGTGATTCTTCCTTATCGTTTGTCCGTGGTGTCTTGGCATTACTTTACTGTCTATATAAAATAAAAGATTTTCACCATTCATATCTCCACGGTCTATATGGAGGTATGTTGGCTACCTGGTCGGGGGTTAAGGGAACGGTTTGGTAAGAGTCTTGCCATTGTTCAGTGTATAGATCCTGCAAAGGACCTGGGTCAAATTTAGTAGGACCTCCTTCAATACCCAAAGGTATTGTATGGCGGGGGTCCAAACTCTTTGATCCCCTCATAAGTTAAACTATTATTAAAACTTTAACCCGGCTACTTAGGACTGTATCCCTGCTGACTCAGACTACTTAGCCTAGGGTAACGTCGCCTTCAAAAGAGGGGCCTACCACATTATGCATTAATAACTTAATTAATTATCTTTAAATAATCTGACCCTTTAGGATTGTATCCTTGCTGACTCAAACTACTGGGTTGAGGGTAACGTCGCCTTCAAAAGAGGGGCCTACTACAATAACTAAGATAATCTCTTAAACAAGTGCAAAAGTGCGAAAATAATCAAAGGTTACACTACACACGAGTCGGATCCAAGTGATTCATCTTGTCTATCTGGTTTTTTTTTCAGCATTTTAGTTAGTTTTATTTTCTTAGTTTAAAAATCTTTTTCTAACATTTTGATTTGATTAGACGTTGAGGATAAACCGGTACTAAAAGCTCTTGTGTCCTTGGACGACCTCGGTATCTTACCAACACTATACTACGTCCACGATGGGTGCACTTGCCCATATGTGTGTTTAGTGTTAGTAAATATCGTGTTTTATAAATTTAAAACTTGGCTAAAAAGTGTAAAAAGGGCTTAAAATATATACCTAAAACATATACACACTAACACGCATCAATTATCTTCTCTCCTTCAACAATATTGATAGTCTGAGTATCCGGTATGTGGGTGGGATGAGAGCCATGCTATCATTCCCCAGCTTTCGTGCAGCGAACAGTTTCATATAGGAGAAGAAGGAACCTTGGTTCTCTTGGTTCTCAACACTTGAAATTTGGGAAGGACAAACTTTAAATTACGAAAGAGTGGCGTGGCTAAAGATCACTAGGGTACCTATTCACCTATGGGATAAGGAAGTTTTTGACAACATTGCTGAACAGTTTGGCAGAATTGTTCATGGTTCAGGGGCATCTCTAAACGATGGGAATTTGGCATTAGAAGTGGTGGGGTTAGTAGTCACTGATGGCTGGAAGATTTCGGAGCAAATTGATGTCCGGCGGCGTGCTTAGAACTTCTCGGTAAGGGTCACCGAATCGAAAACTGATTGGAGCCCAGATTTTGTACTCAAGGAACCTGGGAAGATGATCTGGGTGGACTTGGATAATGATGTCCTAAACACCCCCTTAGAAGGACTTTTATGGCTTGGAGAAGGAGAAATTGAGAAGTAAGAAATTCTAACTTCTCACTTTTGACTCCTTATAAGGTATAAGTCAGAAGTTAAAAGGAATCCCAAACACCCCATCAATCCTAAATGGTTGACCTGTATACGTCAAATCCACACCTCCCTCTCTTTGAACACCATAAACATATGGGTTTTCCGCAATCTGGAACACCCGCATATCAAAATTCAATCTTTCTTCTAGTGTATTATATATTAATTATATATTCTCACAACAAAAAGAGACGTGACTGAAAACTTCGATGTCGCCGCAAATCAATATACTTACCCCAAAAGCTGCATATGTCTTCAAATCTGTAACGGTTCTCGAATGTATCGATGTCGCTTATCTTGACCATCTGAAAAACTAGAGCCACCCCCAACCATTGAACCCATCTACTGCCACCACTGGATCCGGACAGATCTGGTCATCAAATTCCTTGTGTCGTCGTCTTCTGGTCATCCGGCGACTAGTGCCACCTCGTGTCGTCATCGGGATTAAGATCTAACACAACCACTAACGCTGGATGTTGATGTCGGATTCATCTCCCTTACCGTCACCACCAGACTCCTCTGATTTGTGTTGAGATTGCTAGGGTTTGGAGTGTAGATTTAGGATGAGATTTGAGGAGTTTCTTTTTCAGTAGGTGGTTATGGAGGTTTGGGTTTTGATGGTGAAGAAGAAGATAGAGTACTTGAATGTGGTGGGTGTGCGTGTAGAAGCTATAATCACCTGGTTTGGGTTTTGATGGTGAAGAAGCAGAAAGAGAGTTGTTGAATGTGGTGGGTGTGCGTGTAGAAGCTATAATCACCTGGTTTGGGTTTTTAGTGGGGAAGAAGACAAAGACTTTATTGCTCTCACATGGGGGGTGCACATTACTAAGCTTAACGTTTAAAACAGACCAGGTTAGTGTTATATAACGAAAGAGTAACGAGTTTTTCAAATAAAAGATTGTGACTGTAATTATTAAAATTAAAAGTTGTGACGGTATATATTAAAATTTAAAGGCATTCGAGTTTTCCAAATAAAAGACTGTAATGTAGACCCAACTTCTTGCTTATTTTGGAGCAACTTATAACTTATTGACTTATAAAAGTTAATAATTTATTTTTATAGTGTTTGGCTTAACTTATTTAAGTTTTTTTGTATGTGAAAAAAGTTGTTTTTAAAAAGGAATCCCAAACGTCTCCCAAATCTCACTTATGTCATTTTAAGGTGGATATAGGCAATAAAGGATTTGAACTAGATCTTGTGCAAGATTGTTAGTTCGATTCCCAAGTCCACCCAGGTTTTCGTCCCAACATGTTTACATCAATAAGCTAAGCCAAACACTTTTTAAAAAACAACTTATGATGTAAAAGTGTTGGGACGAAAACCTGGGTGGACTTGGGAATCGAACTAACAATCTTGCACAAGATCTAGTTCAAATCCTTTATTGCCTATATCCACTTTTTGAAAAAGAGTTTTTAAAAAAAGTGTTTGAAGTTGTTTTTTAAAAAATGTTTTGACTTAGCTTATTGATGTAAAATGATTAAAAGGTAATAAGTCAATAAGTTAGTTTAAAAAGTTACAATATTCTAACTTTTCAAAAATAACTTTTTCTCCTTCTCAAAAAGTAATTTACCGATCACTAGAACTCTTTATTGGCTTTTTGATTAAGTCAAATAAGTTGGTTGAAAAATGTTAGCCAAAGATGCTCTAAATTTAAAGGGTATGCATTTGAAAGGGTTGGGGGACAGTGGCAACATGGAGAGAAGATGAAAAGAACATGGAGGTACAATATGACTCCTTTCCAGTGAAGCATAAAGACGTAATGAAAGATTAGCGATCATCAATTCCATAACCAATTCCAAACTATATAAAAGCGAATACGTTATAATCTAGATAACAAGATTTCAGCATGTAAAGAATACATACATACTACTGTAACAAAATCAAAACAAATCAAACTAGTAGTCCATAAGGATCAATCTTAAGCACGCTCCCCACGGATACGCCTGGCCAACTGGATGTCTTTGGGCATGATGGTCACCCTCTTGGCATGGATGGCACACAAGTTTGTGTCCTCAAACAGACCCACAAGGTAAGCTTCAGCAGCCTCCTGAAGGGCCAACACAGCATGGCTCTGAAACCTCAGGTCAGTCTACAAAAACCAAGAAACATGTCGGTCAAGATTCTGAAATAATGATTTTTAAAATGTAGGATGAATAAGAAGCACCAACCTTGAAATCCTGAGCGATTTCACGAACAAGCCTCTGGAAAGGCAACTTGCGGATGAGAAGCTCTGTGCTCTTTTGGTACTTACGGATCTCACTGTATTGAAATTAAATTCATTGTCAACAATCACCAAACATGTTCTTAAAAAAAACTAACTTCGATAACGAAACATATAACCATACAAAATCCTCATAAAACTCAATTCATATATAAATAAAAAGCTTAAAATCAAATCGTAAATTATCATAAAACTTACCGAAGAGCGACGGTTCCAGGACGGTAACGGTGAGGCTTCTTCACTCCTCCGGTTGTCGGAGCAGATTTCCTAGCAGCCTATAAAAATCGAACACAAAAACTGCTTCAGAAATAAATCAAACCACGAATTCAGATCTAAATAAATCGACTTAAACAAAATCACACACCTTAGTAGCAAGCTGTTTACGCGGAGCTTTTCCACCGGTGGATTTACGAGCAGTCTGCTTTGTACGGGCCATTGTTTTTTTTAGATCGAGAGATTTGGGAAATTAGGGTTTTGAATTGGTGAAGAGGGTTGTTGAATTGGGGGTGGGTGGGTTATTATATAAAGGTGAAACGTGGGGCTCAAGTTTACAACGGGTGTTTGGGTGGTTTGAAATGGCCAATGGTCGGTCATTTTCATTGGTGGGTTGTGCATACGTGGGTGATTGTTATTGGATTAGATAGGTTCACCCGGATCGGGATCTTTGTGTTTCTTTTGTGTGTGTTTTCTAACATGACCACGACTTCGGTTGTGTTTTTATAAAAAAAGTTGTTTAACGACGTTTTTCTACTTTGAAAAAAAAAATGAAAGTTTACTTATGATATGTTGTGATATTAGATAACGCTAGGGTTGTATATCAAGTTATATAGATAACTCTTTATTTGAATCAAGCTTAAACGAGTTACGAGTCAATGTTCGTCGGTCGCACACTAAAGGTTTTTATATATTTTTTTTTAACGACTAATTTGGATTATTGACGGACACTAAAGTATCATCTTGTCACCAACAGAACCATACGATCATATCCAACTCAACTGGGCAATAATGTCTTACACCAATTCAGCAGAAAACCCAATAGATTTGGGAAAAACCTAATTGTGAGAATCGAACCCCGAATCTATTGGTTGCAAAGTTTTATCTCACCCCAGAAATGTTACTAGTCTATAAAACCATGGATCAAAAGTTTAAAGAGGCATTTCAATAGATGTTTTGACCTAAAAGCGCACAAGTTTATTCTTGTGTCTTTTAAATCAATTATTATTATGTAAGTTGACTAGTCATATAGATTTATTGTGAGGATTTTCCTAGAATATATGTATCATCTTACTTCTTGTTTAAACCAATATTGTTTGAATTTCCCAACTGAAGATTGTGGCATCGCTTTTGGTTATTATGATGGAAAATTCCGTAGAGATCACATCCGAGAACTTTAACGCACATGAACACTGATTTCATCACAACAAGTACCCATGAAAACACGTTTATCATATTTAAGATAGTCGTCTTTTATGATTCAGTATATTTTAATTTATATAGGCAATCGATTCGAGAGTTGAGTAAGGTGCCACATTACACTTACAACTTGCACGAGGCATCCAATGTACATTACACAATTGAATGAGGATGAAGTCCACACTTTCAAACTACACCATACTTACACTATTAGAAAACTGACTATCATTGACTAGATACCATTACCAATAGATCCAACTAATTAAACATAAACTCTATAAAATATATGTTATTTACCTGTAAGCAAAAATACAAACAAAAACTAAAAATAAAATTTAGACCACCTGTAATGGGTTTTCTTTGGCGTTTTTCCCAAAAAAAAGCCCAAACACGCCACTTACCCTCCCCCTTGGGCCTTGTTTTTCAAATTTTTGGTCCCAGCCGTTCTTAAATCCATGTCTTCCTTCAATTTTTTTGGCCAATGACCACACACCTTCCTAATCTTTGGCCAATAGCATTTTTAAAGGTTTTTATTTTTTATTTAATTCTATTAAAATATAATGTCCTACAAGATTTCAAGCCTCACTATACACCTTTTAACATAATGTCCCACAATGCCCCTTTGCTGATTGGAATAATACATGTCGCACAATACCTGTGGAGGTATTAGGCCACTCGGTATGGTCCCCGTCCTCCCTCCGGCGCCGCCACATCACCACTGTCCTCCCACGCCGCCCCCCTCCGTCCCCCTCCGTCCCGTCCTCCCCGTCGGAGTTGTGCTGGTTGCGACGGACCAAACAGGTGGGCCACCCCCCCCCGCGACGCCAGTCCTCCCACGCCGCCCCCTCCGTCTTCCCTCCGTCGCCGGCCTTCCCTCCGTCACCATACCCACCAGCCTTATACTATTATTCATGCTCTCCAGTGATGGTCTTATAAGTATATGTTGCTCCACGGAGTGCTAGTGGTTAGTTTGACCGACAGGAACTCAGCTAGCCTATATGCTGAATGGAGGCATACCGAAGACCGGCTAAATTAGTAGTTCAACATTTTTGTGCGCCAACAACTATATAGATAGTTTGTTATTATATAAACATATTTTGAATATTATAACATATTTTAATTGTAGTGAGTAAAAAAAAACTTTTTTCTTGATCATTCATCTCCTGGTTCAAAAGACTCATCTGCTGCTTCAAAGAATTCACGCACAAAACATACCCTGGTTTAATTCTCGAAAATCAGAGTTGTATCCGATTGAATTATTCGGGTGAACCGTCGAAATAATTTGATCTGAGAGTGACTACACATCTCTCTAATCATCCAGTAATTTGAAATTCTCCAACATAATTTGAATGGTTTGGTGGGGAATCGGTTTATAGTTTAATGAAAAGCACACGTTTATAGTTTAACAGGGGTAGTGAATGTGAATGTTAATAACTTTTATTTCTAGTCTCATCACTTGAACTACCAACAAATAGTACTCTCCATAGTTGATCAATTGTTTTACATTTAATGTTTTAAAAACCGGCCAGTAGCATCGGTCAAACCGCCTGCTACACCCGATTATACCCTTTCTGAGTCCAATCCAGTGTGGTAAAAAAACGGATTTTAAAACATTGCATTTTATTACAATTTAAAAGAATTACTTGTTTTTAACAAGCTCTTAGACGATTTTTCAAAATGTTAAAAGTTAAACGATTTGTGACGTTTCTTGAAAGTTTGAAAGGTTTAGATAATGTGTGTTACTTGACATGTTTTCTTTGCATAATTACAATTCTTTCTTTGTTATCTTTTGTAAACAGGATGAGATTAAATCACTTGCAGAGCTTGAAGTTGTTATCTTTTGTAATGTGTGTTACTTGACATGTTTTCTTTGCATAATTACAATTATATATGATCATGTCAAAATTATATGCTCCTTCACTTTAGTCTTTATATAAACTTCTTGTATATTTTTGCTTCTGTTGACCAACTAATACTGCAAACAGACTTGGAGATTATGTAGAAGCTACACCGGATCCACTCGTCGCAATGTATGAATCCTCCTTCACTTCATCCACCATAGATTATTATTCCCTTTTCGTATAGTTGGTCATTCCGGCCCAATTCATATTTCCCCTATTGTCGAATTATGTCTTATCTCTAGCAAGTCAAACATGTGCAAGTTGACACATTTTAACGTTTTGTTAATGTGTCGTGGAACAGAAATCAGGTTGGTGGTAGATCGAGAAGCTGCTGGAAAATATATTATTAAGGCCTTGGTGATTTCATTTAGATAAATCCCCTGTTTATCCTAAATCTTTGGTTTGTCCAGGAGAAAAATTGGCTCGGTGTTACGGTGTTGTTGCTGTTGTGGCTGTTGCAACACAAAAGTCCGTTGTACATGCTTTTGTTTTCATGTGCAAAAGGCTGCTGTTGTTGGGGTGGTCGAAAGAAAACATGTACCTCAGGATGTTGCAAGTGTCCCGAGATTACATGCAACTGTAGCTGCAGTCCTACTTGCCCTAAATGTTCGGTTTGTTGCTGTTGTAAGCCATGTTCATGCTTTTAAATGTACGATACGAGATCTAAAAAAGTCAGGGGTGGAGGTTAACCATAGCCTACAGGCTATGTTTAGCAAATACAATTCATATATAATATTTGTGAAAGCAACCCTGCAATCGTTCAATAAAAAGTTTCAAGCTCCAAACGACAAATACAAGAGAACAAACGCCTCTCTTGCTTCATGTTTTATAAACTTCCATCTGACAGTGACTGCTTTCCTGCCTGCCCAGTAGCATTCTCTAGTGACCGTATTTCTGAAACTCCCACTCGCTATTGTCTGCGAAACGAAAACATTAAACACTATGTTATAAAGATAATTAAAAAAACATCATGATGATAAATAGCAGGTGTGTACCTAGAGGGCACACTTGACGTGTTTTCAGCCAACGGCTAATGCAGTGAAAATGGAAAGCATGGTTGCAGACACCTGCGAGATGGTATAGCTTGGTAAAATATCATACAGTAAGATATAATATTAAGGCATGCAAACAAACTAGCCGCTCGGATTGAATCACACAGGTAAAAGCCAGGAAAACGTAGAGATAATAAGTATTTTTCACTACAGAGAACAAAATTGACATTCAAAATAGTGAATTTTAAACAAACCAGTGATCTCAGGTTCCGCCACAAGAAGGGCCGAGATCAAGCCAAGCTTTAGCTTGTTTAAGCTCTTCAGACAAACAAGTGGCACAAGCTAACAGGATGCGTTACAAGCCAAACTCGATTTCAAAATAGTAAAAGCTCGAACTCCGGTTTATCAAGCTTGGGGTCAGCTTGGTTACGCCCCATACATATAAACTAAATAACGTGAATAAATTACAGAAAAAAAATCAGATCTGGGGTGGTGAGCATATTGTTATTAGTGTAATAAAACAAACTAATAACAAAATTAGATAACATGTTCTTTTCTACTAGTACCACAAATTGTTACTTTACTAACTAATTACTAAATAAAACTCAAAGAACAACTAATGATCAGTCATAACAGTTTTACAATCACAGCATATATTCACACTAAGTCCATGCGTAGTGGGGCGCGACCTCACGGGGAAGAAGGACATGGCGCCCCATAGCGCCGCGGAACACCGCTACAGGCGGCGCTATGGGGGTTTGAAATGTTGTTGGCGTGATGGACATAGCGGCGTGAAGGATCTGCAAACTTTTCCCCCCACTCACACACATATATATACATACATATGTATAATTGAAGGGGTTATTACTTAATTAAGTAATGATGAGGATGGGGCTTTATGACTACGGGCTGTAGTGATATAACGCCTCATAAAGCCCCTGTGTGTGACATGGCACGACACGTGTCGCATAACGCCCACAAAGGGGCTTTATGACTACGGATGGCCTAACACAACTACAAGCATAAAAACAAGTCACTAACTGTGTAGGGAAAACTAGGGTTTAGAACCGAAAACTTACCCCAAGCAACAGTACACTCTTCGCTAGTAGCGCTAGCCTGATTAGCTTGACATTCAATACCTGAATAAATCAAAACACATAAGAAGAGTTAAGACTGGATCCATCCAACAACAAAATCAATTTTCAGTAAAAAAAAAAGAACTCACATAGATCCATGATGTGATTTCTACAAATCGCACAGTTGTCAACCACAATATCTGCATCAAACAACATCAAACAGATTTTAATCATAAAAAAGCATAAAATCAGAATTAGGTTTTTGAAATACCGACCCCAAGCCCAAAGAGAAACGGCGTTCCACTTCTTGATTTCAAAACGCTTCGGTTTCTTTGAAGATGGACCTGGAAGACTCGATGAGTCACCGGCAGGAATCATCGCTACGTCTGAATCCATTGATGTTCAACGAAATCGCCGGTATAATCTGGTTTGTACGAGATCACTCGATCTTTACTTGTCCAATGGTTTTGAAAATTACCGATTAGTATTTACGAGATAAAACCTGATTTGTACGGAGAAAAAAACAACAATCTACCTATATGAGTAATGAGATGCATGGGCCAACATGAATAAGAAAAGTTACAAAGCCCAATTAAAATAGATCTTCCCAAAGCCCAAAGGTGGTCCATTGGATTGGAGGATAGTATGTGTAACTTATAATTTGAATTGATTAGTATTATCTTTGTATATTTTCATAACTAGATTAGTTCTCCGTGTGTTACACGGGCTGAACAATTTAAACTATATAATAAATATTTCCTGTAAAACAAAGACAGCCAAATTAGTAGATTGATTTAAGTGGGAAAACATAATTAGAGAGGGCCCGAGGAAGTGTCATGTGTCCCCAAATACGTTTCTTTTATATATAGATGTTTTTAACTAACTTATTAATTGACTTTAATTAGTTAAGAGTTTCTGTATTTTTTTTATAATTAATAATAATATCTGTTCTATATTTAATAGTCAAATTATTATTGATCATGTATTCAACTTGATAAACAAACATAAACATATAATAACAAATTCAATAAATCAAAAACTATAAATGTCTTAACCATCTTAAAGTAATTAACCAAAAAAAATAAGGTATCAAACTCCAATGAATCCAATATATAAAACAACATAATTTGTATGATTTTGAAGTTGTTTAGAATTTTAATGCTTTGAGATCATAGTTATCCATTTGGAATTTAAATTTGGATATAAATTATGACTTTTATAAGGAATCGAAATTTTCCTGAATTTAAAATTAAATTAATTAATAATAATTTATAATTAAGATAGTCTAGAATAATGACAAGTGTCCATTCATTGTTTTCTTTTATCTAACTTATAATAAAAGACTCCAAATAATGACACATGTCATTCTCTCCTTCAACCTCATAAATTTTATTTATATTTGTTTGATAAATTTCTTTTAATATTAATATTAATTAATAACCAATATATATAGGTATAACTTATTTTTATGCTTATCTTTATCTAAAATTAATGAATAACTTCAATTTTGCAATTTAGACCATTTCTTTTTTTTACTTTTAACCCAAAGTTTTTCATCTTTTACAATTTAATCCCAGTTTTTTTTATTTTCAATTTTGATCCACCAAACTTTTCATCTTTCCCAAGTTTTTCGTTTCGTTCTAAATTTTGTGAGTTAACGCACCGCAACGTGCGTGTGAGGTTCAACATTTTTTCGTATATTTTTTCCTGTTTGACTGGCCCGTCGCGTCACGTCTATTTTTCTACGTTTGACAAGTTCGTCCCACACGCGGTCCTGGATGGACTTAGTTTTTTTTCTATGTTTTACGTCAGCAACAAGCGTGCGTGATTCAAAGATTTTACGTTTGCTTTTCGCTCTGCGTTATTTTTTTCCCCGTTTTTATTTATTTTGTTTTTACGAGCTTTTTCGGTGTTGGTGGTCGCTAACAATAGTATAGTATTGCTACTACTTAACACAGTTTTATGACAACCGCTGCAACGCAGGGGCTTAATACTAGTTATATAGTATAGAAGATTATGAAATTTACTACGTTAAGTGTGAGACTACTTCCCACTACAACCTATAATTATTTTGTTTTATTTTCAATATATCATTATTTTAGACTCGTAAAATTGTTTGCAATTGTATTCACGAAGGTAGATGAGGATTGCTTTGTTTCCTTACTTTAGATTTCGACATACATTTAGTTACACTTATATTTTAAACTAGTGAGTAACCCCCGCGTTGCGGCGTAGTTGATAATATGGGTGTGAATATAATTCAAACCTTAACGCGTTTCACGCCTGGGTAAGTTTTAAATGGCTACAGGAGATAGTTAAATTAGGGCATACTATGTTCTGTACATAGTTTGGCACAACAAAATGTGGGGTCTTAAGTTTACATTAACCATAGAAGCAACAATTGTTGTAAAGAAATGCGCGGTCTCCTTAGATTTAGAAACATTCGTTAGAAATGCTGCTTTCCAAAAATAGCTTGGGCTTGTTTTCAAAGACAATAAAATTAAAAGAGTGAATTGCAAGTTTTGTCATTTATCTTTAGGCCATTTTGCAAGTTTTGTCCTTTATGTTTAAATTTGACGAGTTTTGTCCTTTATGTTTAAAAATCAAGCACGTTTTACCCTTTGGGCCTTAAAAATCAAGCACGTTTTGTCCTTTATGTTTAAAAATCAAGCACGTTTTGTCCTTTATGTTTGAAAAATCAAGCACGTTTTGTCCTTAAAAATCAAGCACGTTTTGCCCCAAAGGGTAAAACGTGCTTGATTTTCAAACATAAAGGACAAAACTCGTCAAATTTAAACATAAAGGACAAAACTTGCAAAATGGCTTAAAGATAAAGGACAAAACTTGCAATTCACTCAAATTAAAATGTTAATATGAATTCAGAAAAGATAGAGAAAGCACAACATATTAGCTCAATGGGGTCAAGTTATTCTACAAAGGCTTCTAATTGTAAGAAGTGTAAGAAGGATTTATAGAGTGACAAGTGTCCGATGACCTAAAACTAAACCCACTACATCACCACCAAAAACCTAAACACCCACCCCCACCCCACCATCACCCAAAAACCTAACCCCCCCCCCCACCCAAAAACCTAAACCCCCCCACCCCCCCCCCCCCGGCAAAAAACAAAAAACAAAAAAAAACTATACCTCACCAAAAAACCCCCAAAAAACCTAAACCCCCCCCACCCACCCCCCCCCCAAAAAAAAAACCTAAAAAAAAACCTAACCCCCCCCCCCAAAAAAAACCTAAAAAAACCTAAACCCCCCCCCCAAAACCTAAAAAAAACTAAACACCCACCCCCACCCCCACCCAAAAACCTAAACCCCCACCTCCACCCCCTCGGCAAAAAAAAAAAAAAAATTTTTTAGGGTGGGTGATGTGGGGGGGGGGGTGTTTAGGTTTTTGGTGGTGGTGGATGTTTAAGGGTTTTTTTTTTTTTTTTTTTTTTTGCAGTAGGGTTTTTTTGTGTAGTGGGTTTTTTTTAGGTTATTGGACACTTGTCACTCTATAAATCCTTCTTACACTTCTTACAATTAGGATCCATTTGATCCTAATCCTAGCTCAATGTACACGCATTGTTGATACTTAAAAAGTGAATATAGTGAGGTTTCTTGATGCTGCTAAATAAAAATAAAAATAATTAACAAAACTTAAAAGAAACTTGCATGTGCTTCACCGATTTATTACTATAAATTGGAACCTCAGCTGAGTGTTCCTGTAAATACAGAGGAGAAGATGATATATTAGATTAATTACTCGTATATCAACATAGAAATATCTTGAATAAACCCTACATGGAATGCTAGGATTCCCCTTTCAATACAAATTAGAAGATAATCTTTCTTCCCTAAGAACTGCTCTTTCACTTGTTCTTCACATCTGCAAATAACAAAAACTTCAATACCTATACCAGAAACCATGGTTTTCTTATTAGGGACTCTTTTAATGTCAATCTTGATGTCTGTGAGTTTTAGTCTTTAGATTTTAGATGGCCTCTCCAAGTGCCTGCCGATAAAAAGAAAGGGGACTCAGAAAGAAAACATCTATTTTAAAATATTTACAAAAGATAGCCATATAAGACATGAATTCCACCATGTAAACAACTACAATTACGGCACAATGCACACATATAACAAGTCATTAGAACCTGTATAACAACAGGACCAATCATTTTTCTTGAAATGCATAAGAAGCAACTCACTGTTATAAATTTTAACCATGTTCTATCAAATATGGACAGTTGTTAAATATGGGGTTCTACTATAAATAGCCCTCATTGAAAGAGTGCAAAAAAGCAAGCTACGTATATAGCTAAGTCAACACCTCCGAACACGATGGAGCCGCGTGACTCATGGCCGCATAATGATCCATCGACCCGTTAATAAAATGGGACCGTTTGTGACCACCTAAAGCTTGCCCCGATTTAAACATCCTGAAACAAATCGGGCATTCGTGCCCTTTGATCTTTTTCACCTTCGTTTTCTTATCGTATTTCGCCTTTCAAGTATGTGCAAAGTCACCTTCTAAACTGTTTTCGCCACTGTCGTGTTTTGATCCGACCGTATTGTTCTTTTTGTGACACGGTCTATGCCCGCCAAGCCCTTGAAACGACGTAAAAACCTTGTTGCAGTTCAAGCATTCGTACTTATTTCGTTTCGATTTCGTCTCGAGAACAGCAGAGTTATTGTTCGACGATTCGACAACCGAAATCAAACCCAAAAAAAATAAAATAAAATCAGATTAAATATAAAAATTCACCGGTGATGAATAAAGATAAAATAAAACCCTAAGGCCACACGGGGTGGCACGTTATTTTACCGTGATTTTTTCTATCACTCGTTATAACACCGCCGCCTCCACTCCCCTTCACGCGTTATAATTCAACGCGTCGAATTTATCACGCGTGGATTTCAAAAAATGGAACGTTTGAATTTGACCGTTTGGCATTTTTTTACCGTTTGAATTTGTGGGTTTTTATATAAAATCCAAATTATTCCCCCCCATTCAATTAAAAAACTCTCCAATTCAATTCCAAAACTCTCTAAAAATTCAACTCAAAAACTCAAAAATAATACAACAAAAATGGAAGGATCAAGCAAGAGAGGTGGGGGTGCGAAAAAAAGAGGTTCGGGTACGAAGAAAAATCCCGTAAGACCCAAGGTTCGAGCGAATCTTGGCGAGCCGACGCGCTTTAGGTTGCAAGACGAACCCGACCAAGTCCCACCCTTTCAAACCCAACAATATCCACCCTTTCAATCGCAAACGTATCAAAACCAACCCTTCGTCCCACCGTTTCAACCTCACCAATTTCATCCCCAAACGTATCAAACCCAACCCCACACACTCGACCCACTACTAGAAGACAACAACCTCATCCATCTTTTGGCAAACGCGTATCGTGAACCACAACAAAGTCTTGACGAGGAAGAGGAAGAGGAAGAAGAAGAGGAAGAGGAAGAGGAAGAGGAAGAAGAAGAAGAAGAAAATGATGACGTTCAAGAAATCGTCCCAACCGTCCGACAACATTGGACGACCGAGGAGGAGGTGTCCTTGGTGAAGGCGTACTTGCACATCTCGGAGAGCAAGAAACATGCCAACGAGCAAAGAAAAGAAACGTTTTGGAGACGGGTCATTAATCATTTTGTCCGACTTCCTGGTGCAAAGCAACGAAACATGGACCAAATGACGTCGAAATGGACGGATTTGAACGGGAAAATTAGTAAGTTCAACGTTTGTTTCATTCAAAAGGTATGTATTTTTATAAACTTTAATTTTTTTTAAACTCTTATTTAAAAAAAAACTGTTTAAAAAAAACGAAAAACTGTTTTTTTAATAAAACCGAAAACTGTTTTTTTTTATAAAACAAATTTTTTTTTGTAAAACAGAAAAAAAAATTAATAAAACAGAAAACTGTTTTTTTTAATAAAACAGAAAACAGTTTTTTTTAATAAAACAGAAAACTGTTTTCTTTTTTTTATAAAAAAGAAAGCTGTTTTTTTAATAAAACAGAAAACTGTTTTTTTTTTATAAAAAAGAAAGCTGTTTTTTTAATAAAACAGAAAACTGTTTTTTTTATAAAAAAGAAAGCTGTTTTTTTAATAAAATAGAAAACTGTTTTTTTTATAAAACAGGTTTTTTTTAAATATATTACCTTTTTATATTTTATGTAGAACCGAAACCCACAAAGTGGAGCGAGCGAGGCGACAATCATGCAACAAGCCACCGATGAGTATTGCCGACTGTACAAAAAGAGAGGTTTTCCACACGTGGCGGCATGGGAAGTTGTGAGAAATCACCCGAAGTGGGTCCCCGTTGAGTTGGTTGACATGCGTGGTCCTACGGCTCCAAAAAAACGAGGAGGTTCGAAAAGATCAAAGACATCCGATTCGGGGAACTACACGACTTCCGCGTCGGATAACTTGCCCCAAATGAACTTAAACGACGACCCCCTTGACGAACCCGATCAACCCGTTGACGACCCCGTTGAAGAAGATACACCTACAAGGCCACGACGCAAGAAAAGTGGCGAATCGTCAAGCAAAGGGAAGGAAGCGGTGGCGGAGTCGATCTTCAGAATCGAAGAGGAGAAAATGATCCAATTCAAGAAGGCCGAACAAAGAAAAGAAACAATGATGTCCCTAAAAGTTGAACGCGAGCAGGCGTACAAGGAATACTTGAAAACGATTGAAAGACAAAATGATTTAAAAATCTTGTGTGAAAACCACGCCCATCTCGACGAACCGTTCAAGTCAATTGTCATTCAACAAAAGCGCGAGATTTGCGCAAACTGGGGTTGGGAGATGCCACCCGTTTAGTTGTTTTTTTATATGGCTATGTAATTTATTTTTTAAGTTTAATGAAATTTATAATTTAGTGTTTTATTGTTAATTTCCAATTTAAAAATGAAAATTAAAAAAATTTGGGAGTGATAGAATTCCATCACTAGTGATACCACCCCCCTACATTTCTATCACTAGTGATAGAATATTGGGTGATGACATGGCATGATTTGATTGGATAGTGGGAGTGATAGAATTCTATCACTAGTGACCACCTCTCCTCCCCTAATAGTGATGATTAACCAGAATATATAGTTTCATAAACACAAACAGATAAACAAAATTCAACTGGCAAATGATAAAAACTGAAATAACTAATACATCAGTGGATTATATCATTATAAAAAAGGTGGGACTTACAGAAGCCGGTTTTGATCATAAAATACTCCATAGAGCCTCCGATTGCAGCTGATACGACTCCAATCTTCAGGTACCAGTCCAGAAACTTCATTGAATTACAACGGATTGCGCTACACAATTATTACCGGTAATCGGAGTGTCGTTGGAGGTTTCACGACCAATAGCACCACCACCGTTGGTAAGATTTCTCAGTTCTGTAAAATGGACCGAACCGGTTTTTTAAACACCCCCCACGAAGTTCAATAGAGAAAATACTCATTAGACATAACCATTCAGACTTGTATGAAGATAAGTCAATTAGCTAATATGAAGATACGACCAAAAAGATAAATTACGTACTTTTTTAAACATTTACTACAAAATGTAAGTCCAATAAAACTTGAAATAAAAGTTCAATAGAAAAATGACGAAAAAGGAATGTTCAATTTTATTGCTAACGATCAGAATTTTGACTTGAACATATTATGCGCCTCTAGTGTATTTCTTGTTTCCAAGTGGTAGCATAAGTGTTTGACCATTTGTTAATTACTTTCTCAAAACCAGATTCCAGGTACAAATGAATCGTGAGACCGTTGCTTAAACAGATCCATTGCTTATATTGTTGTCCATTTTTAAGGTATAAATTGTGACCTCTTCTATCAATAGCATAAGATGCCTAACAATCTTTTCAGTTTCACACGGCATTTCATCGAGCAGTTAGTGTGCATTTATCAAAAACATTATTGAAATCCAATATTTGATTCAGTTGAGCCCCATAATAATAAGTTTAAATAAGAATCATCCTAATATGAAGCATTCATTGATTTAATTTAAATATTTTATTGTAAGATCGAAAATAATTAGAACCTGCAAGGATGATAGTCATTCAATTCTTTGAGTGTAGCACGTATATCAGACAACACTTCTCCACCATTAGCATCTTCTTTCAACATCTCTGTTATGCATATCAAAATCAAATTAAGAAAAATAACTACTTTAACAATTTCTTCATTATCAAAGTTTTTATTTTTTTCTTAAATCTTGTTTTGATACATTTTAATGCCTACTAATAACCAAAACCCAAAAAAATCACATTTTTATAACTACCCATGTAACCAATCATAAAAAAAACACATAAAAAAACATGCAACTCCTCCATCATCAAACCATTTTAACTTAAAACTTGTAACAATACCTTAGGGAAATGCGGTTTAAGTCACAACTGGAGTCGTGTGTTAATTGAACACCCTACCTACACATCACATTGATTGTTTAAGAAGACCGGAAGAAAATGAAAAATAACACCAAAAACACATCACATTGATTGTGTAGAGAAACACAATGTAAGTGTAATCAGCCATAAAAAGAGCTGAATTGGAGGCAACTGATCAAACACCAGGTAGGCAACCACTTTCTCAGATAGTTCTGACCCGTTTAAGAGGCAACTTAGACCCTGGATTTGACATAAACATATAAACAACTTCAAAACACAATATATGAAATATTACATATAAAATGGGAGGCAATTGATCAAACACCTGGTAGGCAACCACTTTCTAAGACAATTCTGACCCGTTTAAGAGGTAACCTAGACCCTGAATCTGAAATAAACACAAAATCAACTTCAACTTCAAAACACAATATCCGAAATAATACATATAAAATGGGAAGCAATTGATCAAACACCTGGTAGGCAACCATTTTTTTGAACCCACTGTAAAAACACAACCATTTTTTCAACTTCAAAACACCTGGTACACACACAAAAATTGTAATTAGAACAATGTTATATTCAAAAAAGCAGAACAAAAATACAATTTTATTAAAGCAACTGTGAGATAGAGGTACCGATCATGGGCACCAGACATGTACTATTTCACTTGATATCGTGGTAAATTTAAAAGCTATGTTATATTAGTCAATTCATGTGATATGTAAATTGTATATATAACATTATCAATTATGCTTTTTAGGTTGTGCATGTACGTAATTTATATATTAAATCATATATAAAGTTTCATAGCTAAATCTCGGGTAATGGATATGTATGATATATTTATATCCACAAAGGTTCATAGCTGAATGAACTGGTAATTTCAAGCCAATGCATTTGATTATGATCAATTTAAACGTATTTTTTTTCAAAAAAATAAAAAAAATACCATTTTCCAACTCCGCAAAATTCGCGGGTATTAGCACTAGTCTATACATATATCTATCTATCTATCTATATATCTATATTTATCTCTTATACTAAAGCAAAATAATGGTTGACTATTTGACTATGAGGTGGCTATTCTCTTTGGCCAGACCCTTAACGTACGAACGGTACGCGACATCGAATTCGCATGTTGTAAGAAAAAGCGCGTACACGGAGTTGCAAAATCGCATGTTGTATGTGTGTGCTTGAAATCGCATGGATCACTGCATCTCGCATGGATGTAGGTGTGGTTGATGAAATCGCACGACAAAGTGTGAATTCGCACGAGATCGGGCGGCTGTGGTTGTAGCGTACGTAATGTACGATAAGCCATTTTGTATGGTAACTGGCCCCTATATATATATATATATATATATATATATATATATATATATATATAGGATTAGGATCATAAGTGAACAACTTCTTGAGAGTGAACTTAGTGAACTAATCTTGGCTCTTGATCATTTTTTAGATTAAAAGGATAAGATTGACATTAGCCAAGTACTTTAAATTAAAATTCCTCAATTTTCTCCTCTCTTAACTCACTCTCTCATTTTTAATTATTTCTCTATTATTTTAATTATAAGAGATTGAAGGGCTAATGTTTTTTTTTTAAATAAATTGTTATGTTCCTTTTAAAATTAAATATTAAACCTAATTAAAGTATGATTTTTAACATATGTGTATACAAGTTAGTATATACAAGACTTATACACTTGTGTATTATTACATCTTGTTTTCACGGGTTAGTATAAACCAGATTTATACACTTGTGTATTATTCAAGTACATATGTGTATACGGGTCGGTATATACCAGACGTATACAACTGTGTATTATTCAAGTATATTGTGTATACATGTCGATATATATCAGACTTATACACTTGTGTATTACTACATATTGTTTCCACTATACATCTTTTCATCAAACATTGATCTAATACATATATGTATAGAGAATGTAATTAAATATTTTTAATTGTGTTCTAGCTGGAACAATATTTAATAATGTTTGTATTTTTTTAAAATTATGAAATATTAAGTTAGGTAATATGTGAGAGAAAAAAATATAGAGAATGTAATTAAATATTCTTTTAATTGGAAAGAAAAATCAGGAGAGAGAAAAAATTTATTAATTAAATGAAGATAGAAATATACAATTATACCCTTGTGTCTATTAAAATACTTGTAAGTTACAAAAGATAATTACAATCTTGCCATTAAAGAAAAAATCTAGATCTACAAAATCAATGGTCAGGATAAGTTCATTTTGTTCACAAATAAATCATTGTTCACTCATGAACCCTACCCTATATATATATATATATATATATATATATGTAGGGGATGGATCATGAGAAAACTAGTTTAAATGAGAAAACCAAAAAACTAACTAAAAAAACCTAAAAAAAACAAAAAAAAATACCATTTTTTTTTTACAATTTTTTAAAGAAAAATCGCTACTTTTTATGTATGGAAAAAATTTTTCAAAAAAAAAAAATATTTTTGTTGTACTGGACATGTGCACTAATACGGAAAGCCTAAACCACTTAACCCACCCCCTACCGACACCCCCCAAAAACCTAAACCCACCCCCACCCCCACCCCCCAAAAACCTAAATTCACCCTCCCACCAAAAGCCTAACCCCCCCACCCCCCAAAAACCTAAACCCCCCACCCCCAAAAAACCTAAAACTAAACCCTAAACATAAACCCAAAAAAAACCTAAACCCCCCACCCCCCCCCCCCAAAAAAAAAAAAAAAAAAAACCTAAACCCCCTCCCCCCACCCCCCAAAAACCTAAACCCCCCACCCCCCAAAAAACCTAAAACTAAACCCTAAACATAAACCCGAAAAAAACCTAAACACCCCCCCCCCCCAAAAAAAACCTAAACCCCCCTCCCCCCACACCCAAAAACCTAATCCTAATCCTAAACCTCCAAAAAAACTAACCCTAAAAGCTAAACTAGACTCAAAAAGCTAATTTTAAGCATGTAATGCAATTGTAGTACATGTTATATTGCACATGTGCACTACTATAATAATAGTGTTGAAAACAAGACGACACCATAACTCTTTTTTTATGTCATAAAAAATATGCTCGAATATACTTGAATGAAAGATAAGAAAATTTGTGATCTTATGGTGCCATTTTTGTTTTAAAATGATAACGTATGGAGAAATGGGAAATGTTTGAAAAGTTATATATTTTTTGTTCCAATTTTACCTCTCCTTCATTAAAAGTCCCCCCTCCTTCATTAAAAGTCTCCCTCCCCCTCCTTTTTAGTGGATTTTAGTTAGTTTTCTAGTTTTCTCATTTATATATAGTTTTCTCATGATCCTCTCCCTATATATATATATAGGGGTCCGCTAAAATGAGAACCACCTCGAGTTGTAAGAACCGTGAGAGCTACACCGTACGGGGCGAGGTGGACCAATATTTTTTTCACAAACGTAAATGCGTGTATTATAAACACATTTGTAAAAAAATCAAAAAAATAAGTTTTTGAGCACCATAAATATATTTTTACGGGTACCGTAAATTTTCCGGTAGGATTTACTGTACCCGTAAACACAAACTTGTGGTGCTCAAAACTACACACACGACATTTTTTTTTTTGAATTCTTTTTTTCACAAATGTGTTTATAATACACGCATCTACGTTTATGAAAAAAAATTTGGTCCACCTCGACCCGTACGGTGTAGTTCTCACGGTTCTTACAACTCGAGGTGGTTCTCATTTTAGCGGTCCCATATATATATATATATATATATATATATATATATATATATATATATATATATATATATATATATATATATATATATATATATATAGGTAGAGGATCCTGTAAAAAAGGCCTACAGTGTGAGAAAGGTAAGAAAGAATATACACCATTAGATCTTTGATCTAATGGTTGAGATTAATAGGGACCAAACTGTAAAATTTGATTTATTTTTTGGACTGAATTGAAAATTCTAGGGGTAATAAAGTCTTTATATCCATTCAAAAAATGGAAACTGTAAATCAAAATCCCTACAATATATATCTCTCTCCAGATGATCTCCATCTACGATTTTGATCTCTCTCATAATCAATCTGAAGAAGAAACACGACAGCGGCCAATCGGAAGATCAAACACGACAGCGGCAGCGGCGGCGGTGGTGGTGCGAGCGGCAGCGACGGTGGTGGTGGTGCGAGCGACAGCGGCGGTGGTGGTGGTGCGAGCGGCAGCGGCGGTGGTGCTGGTGCGAGTGGCAGCGGCGGTGGTGGTGCTGGATCGACAGTGGTGGTGCGGCGGTGGTGGTGCCGGAATTGGCAGTGGTGGTGGTCCTGCGATCTCTTTCTATCTACATCGAACGGCGCCAGAAGTGGAGAAGATGATACAGAGGTGTTATATTCTTTCATTAATGGTGTTTTTTTTTCTTTTATGAATGGTGATTTTTTTTCTTTTCTGAATGGTGTTATTTTCTTTTCTGAATGGTGTTATTTTGTTTCTGAATGGTGTTATTTTGTTTCTGAATGGTGTTGTTTTCTTTTTCTGAATGGTGTTATATTTATTTACTGAATGGTGTTATATTCTTGTACTGAATGGTGTTATATTATTTTCTGAATGGTGTTATTTTGTTTACTGAATGATGTTATTTTTTGTTTGCTGGATGGTTTTTTTTGTTTCTGAATGGTGTTATTTTGTTTCTGAATGGTGTTATTTTGTTTCTGAATGGTGTTATTTTTTGTTTACTGAATGGTGTTATATCTTGTACTGAATGGTGTTATTTTGTGTACTGAATTGTGTTATATTTTTGTTTACTGAATGATGTTATATTATTTTCGTAAAACACTATGAATCGAACTATGAATTTTTTTAAAACACCATGTCATGAACATGGCTCTGATTCTGTGAATGATGCAAAAAAATTAAAATGAATGATGTTATGGACAGTTATATTCCTTAAATCAAGGATTTTCTCTCTCCAAATCCTTAAATCAAGGATTACCATATTTGAATTTGTTAATGCATTTACAATCTTACCCTTTTCAATTAATTTAGATCTAATGGTTGAGATTCTTTCTTACCTTTCTCACACTTTTGTTTTTTTTACAATAACTCCACCCTATATATATATATATATATTAGAGAGGGCTCATTAGGGAACACTAAAAAAGTGGAGAAACGACCCAAACGAACTCCGATTGTACTCATTTCAGCGGCGCACTCGTCGAACACTAATTAGGATCTCGGCATTGGAAATTGCACTAATTTTAATGTTAATTTCACAAAATTTGTAAACAATGTTAAAATTAGGGCAATTTCACTTTACCCCTCTGAGAACCCACATATATACATGTTATATGCGCACATCGCAAGCTGGACGTAACATAACATATTACTCTATAAACATATCTAATCTGATTCTAATAAATAACAAATAATGACAGACAACATTCTTTCTTTCAACTTTATAATTTTTATTTTTATTTTTTAATAACTAATAAATGAACCCTTATCCTTACTCCTAATCTAACTACTATAATAAAAGAAACCAACTTTTAGACACGTGTCAATCATTGAAGGTATCCTCAAATTTATATTTATTTAAATAAATAAATAATTAATTAATATTAAATCTTATCATACTTTAATAAAATATTATCCTCAAATCTAAATTGTTAATTTACTATTGTTTTTAAAACAAATACCTCTCTTATCTACTTATCTTATATTAGATATATAAATAATAAATTAATATTAAATGTTATCCTAATTATTTAAAAACATAACTTTTTTTTATTATTTGGTATACAAAATTATGTTTATTCAACTCGAGTAAAACGTGAGATTTTTAAGGATATAATTTTTTTTATTTGGTATATTTCTCAACCCGACTATACACGGGTTTTTTAAATATACGACGTTTTTAGTATTTATTATTTAATATACAAAATCACATTTATTTAGGATATAATTTTTTTATTATTTGGTAGATTTTTCAACCCGACTATACACGGGTTTTTTTTAAAGATACGGCGTTTTTAGTATTTAATATACAAAAATACATTTATTTAATCTGTGTAATACACATGGTTTTTAAAGATATAACTCTTTTTTTTTTATATCTATTCAACACGTGTAATATACGGGGTTTTTAAGGATGTAATTTTTTATTATTTGATAGATTTATTCAACCCGATTATACACGGGTTTTTTTAAAGATACGACGTTTTTAGTATTTAGTATATAAAATTACATTTCTTTAATCTGTGTAATACACATGGTTTTTAAAGATATAACTTTTTTATTATTTGATATATAAAATTATATTTATTTAACCCGCACAATATATAAGGTTCATAAAGATATAAGTTTTTATTATTTAATATATAAAATTACATTTATTCAACCCGTGTAATACACGGGGTTCTAACCTAGTTTTAATATTATATATAAATCTTTTTCCCCAGTTTAATATTATATTATATAATTAAATAAAGATAAACACCATTCAAATACAAAAAAAATCATATTATATATCTTTACTAGATTAGAACCCCGTGTATTACACGGGCTGAATAAATGTGAATTTATATACTAAATAGTAAAATAAATATATCTTTAAAAACTTTGTTTATTACATGGATTGAATACATATAATTTTATATACTAAAAAATAAAAAAGTTATATCTTTAAAACCCCTTGTATTGTTGCACAGGTTGAATAAATATAATTTTATAAATCAAATAATGAAAAAAAAAACTAAATAATAAATTATTTATATATTTAAAAAACCCCGTGTATTGTACGGGTTGAATAAATCTAATTTTATATATCAAATAATAAAAAAGTTATATTTTTAAAAACTCATGTATTACACAGGTTGTATAAATGTAATTTTGTATAGTAATTTATAAAAAAAAAAGTTATATCTTTAAAAAACCCCGTGTATTACACGAGTTGAATTTATATATCAAATAATAAAAAATGATATTTTTAAATACCACATGTATTACACGGGTTGGATAAATGTAATTTTGTATAGTAAATAATAAAAAAAGTTGTATCTTAAAAAACCACGTGTGTTACACGGGTTGAATAAATATAATTTTATATAGTAAATAATAAAAACTTATATCTTTAAAAAACCTCGTGTAGTACACGAATTGAGTTCTGATTAATTTCAGATTTTGATTTCCTGCGTTTTCTCTCTTATTAAATAATAATAATTTTTCTCTCCTTAAAATTACATCTTAAGTCATATTCTTATTTTTATAAAACATGTTTAAAAAATATATAATATTTTATTTAAAATAAATATATTTAAAACATTTACTGATTATAAAGAGTTAAATATATTTAAAACATATTATTGATTATAAAGAGCCATAGACAATTTAAATATGTTACCTAAATTTGGATGTAAAAGTATAAATGTAAATATTAAAATAAAATCTCTCTACGATATAATAAAACTATAATGTAACCTATTCCTATATCTAAGGAAATATATTATAAAAATAATAATTTAATATTAATACTATATTTTCTAAATAAGTTTTTAATCTATACTATATCTCTACGTATATCTCATCTATCTACTATAATAAAAGAAACCAACTTTAGGACACGTGTCATTCATTGAAAGTATCCTCAAATCTATACTTATTTTATATTAACTAAATAAATAAATAAATAATAAATTAATATTAAATCTTATCATATTTTAATAAAGTATTATCCTTAAATCTAAATTGTTGATTTAATATGTTTTTAAAACAAATACCACTCTTTCCTACTTATCTTATATTAAATATATAGATAATAAATTAATATTAAATGTTATCCTAATTTTTTAAAAATATAATTTTTTTTATTATTTGGTATACAAAATTATATTTATTCAATTCGTGTAAAACACGGGGTTTTTAAAAATATATATATTTTTTATTATTTACTATATAAAGTTACATTTATATAACCCGTGTAATACACGAAGTTTTGAAAGATATAACTTTTGTATCATTTGCTATGTAAAATTAGATTTATTCAACACGTATAATACACATGGTTTTTTAAGGATATATTTTTTTATTATTTCGTAGATTTTTCAACTCGACTATACACGGGTTTTTTCAAGATACGACGTTTTTAGTATTTAGTATACTAAATTACATTTATTTAATCTGTGTAATACACATGGTTTTTAAAGATATAACTCTTTTTTAGATCTATTCAACACGTGTAATATATGAGGTTTTTAAGGATGTAATTTTTAATTATTTGGTAGATTTATTCAACCCGATTATACACAGGTTTTTTAAAGATACAACGTTTTTAGTATTTAGTATATAAAATTACATTTATTTAAGCTCTGTAATACACATGGTTTTTAAAGGTATAACTTTTTTTATTATTTGATATATAAAATTACATTTATTTAACCCGTACAATATACGAGGTTCATAAAGATATAACTTTTTTATTATTTAATATATAAAGTTATATTTATTTAACCCGTGTAATACACGGGGTTCTAACCTAGTAATTATATATATTAAATAGTATATCTCTAAGTATATCTCATAAATAATTATTTAATTTTAAATAATTATTTAATTTTAATATGTTAAAAAATAGATGTCTCCAATGAATGAGATGTGTCCTCAAAGTGGTTTCTTTTATTATATAGTATAGATATAGATATAGATTATACGGTTTTTCTATTTATTTTATTGAATGGTTATAGTGCTTAGGTTGAAAACAAAGATAAATCGTAGTTTCAATAAAAATATTCTTTTTAGATATTTTTTGGCACGCTTTTATATAACAAATGACAACTATAAGTTATAGGTCCAAAATTAAATTATTTTGGCCACTACTGAAACATTTTAACCTTAAAGATTTTATAGTAAAAAATTCAGAAGAACGAAAGAGAAAATCAATATGATTTGATCGAATGAGGCTATGATTTGAGTGAGGCTATGGAACTGATAATAGAACAATACTAAAAACTACATACTCACGAAAACATCAAGTTAGGTGTATTAGAAAATAACTTTGGGTCAAGTTAGATTATACATGCATTATTTAATACAGGTTGATATTCAATTCATATGATACACAGGTTTATAAACTAGTTTTTTAATAAATTTAACTATCATTGAAAAAAACACACACACTTGCCAATTCATTAACATTTTGTGGATATCAAACAAAGGGTATTATGGTATGCAATTCAATAATAAACGTATAATCCATTAGGAATTTCAAATTAAGGTTTTTTCCATTATTGTAAACATACTTTGACAATCTTCACATACAACCTTTCAGTAACACTTTAATCAGACAACTTTTGCACTCATTGAGTGGTCCGTTGAAAGTAAGACAATTTAAAAAGAACAGTAACAAACCAATACAATAGTGGTACGGTTTCTTGCTAATACTTATCACTCAATCTTTGCCCATATCCCTGGACTTGGAACATCTTTATGTACCACAAACACCAAATAATATCCTCCTGGAGCAATGTTGGCCGAAGGAGGCGCGGTCACACCGACAGTATAGCTATTTTCTCCCGCATCCTTGACGGGCACGTCGCTATCAAGAAACAACAGCCTTTGGTTCATAGAAAACGAGTGCGTGTTAAACGGTGGTGCCAACATTGTCACGGAGATCATATTCGGGTCCACAGGGCCTTTTACGGTGAATGAGATATCGAAATGTTTTCCATACTGCATCTCAAGGTTATTATTGGGCGCGGTTATTTCAGGCCGTGAATCTGCACTTACTGGTTCCAAATAATCCGGTGAAAACGACTCGACTCTCAATTCGGTAGGGAAAAGCACGTTCCCGAATTCGTATTTTTCGTGAGGGTTACTTCCAGCAACAAGAACGCGACCATCTCTTAACAAAACCGCAGTGGAATGGTACACTCGCGGTATATCGCTTGGATTCTGCTCCTCAAACCTAGACCCGATTTTATTATCGGGTCTGTAAATTACAGGGTGGAAAGCTGGGTCCCGCCCTAGATCCCACCCTGCAACTCCTTTCGTAGCACCATTGATAATCAAAACATGCCCATTCGGGAGCAACACCATGTCACCCATGACTCGAGGCCCTGGCATGGCCTCCATAACCCATTGTGGGTTCGGATCCGATATCTTGATCCGCCCACAATCGCCCAAAGCCTCATCAAACTTCCCATTCAATGCATTATTGAATGCTTCTTTGTGTGCACCCCCACATACCAAAACCTCATAAGCGTCCACCACCCCTTTTTTAACATGTAAAGGCAGTAGAACCGCCGATCCAGAGCTCGGGTAGCTCCTCGGTTCACCACCGGGCATTGTGGGGTACGTCTTGACGACTTGGTTCTTAACATAATCGAACAAAATAGCTCGATTATTCGCGAAAATAAACAAATTACCATCAGAATATAAAAAAGTTGGTGGGTATAAATTGTTCTCATTCACATCATTAGTTTGAGCCAGAAATGGTAGATCAATAGCCTGATCATCTCCCGCACCCTTTGGGACAAACTCATAGTTAAACTCCTGGCGACCACCGATCACAATCTGCCTATGATCCGGCAATATATGATTAGTAGCATACCATCTCCCTTTAGCCATCCCGTTAGGCGTCTCTTGCCAATCACACGTATCACACGATTTATAAACCCGAATCCCTTTAGCACCGTTGCCATTACCGCCGGTTTGGACAAGGTTTCCATCAGGGGTTAGGCTTCCTGAGGAGCACCAAGTGTCGGTACGTATAGTAAGCGGACGAATGGTCTTCTTTTCGACGTCGAACTCGACAGAATGGGCAGAGCAGTCGGCTAAATCGGGGAGGCATTTGGGTAGGTTGATGGCGGACTTGCCGAATTCGGTTCGATCAAACATTACAACACGGTCGTTTGGAAGTAGTTGCATGTGCATGGCGGATACGCCGGCGTTTTCGACGAGAAGGGACCATGATCCACCGGCGGCGGAGCACGGTGGGGGGTGGTGGAAGATGAAAAGGAAGAGGAGGAGATGTTGGAAGAGGATGGAAGTAGAAAGAGCCATAATAAGTATGGGTTGTTGTGTGTTGTTGGAGGTGGTGGTAGTGATGAAGGAAACATATGCAATGGTGGGCTTAAATACTAGTTCAAAAGAAAGAGAATTTTGTTACGGTTGGGATCTTTAAATATGTTTTTATGCTTTTTGTTGTTCATAGTACAAAGGATTTAAATTGGATTTAGAAAGGTCATTGGTAAATGGTAATGGATGGTCTATAAATCACTTTCTTAAATTAAGATTAAATCACATATATTCGTGGGTAAAGATTAAACAGGAAGTTAATTTTCGTTAGGAAGGATAGGAAGCCATAGGATTATGACATGTGGCTAATTTTAAAATAAAGAGAAAGGGTATTTTAGTCAATCCAACTCCTTCTTCTTCCTTTTTCAAAACCCAGTAAATTCAAAAACCCACCATTTTCAAAACCCACCATCTTCAACTATTTCTTCACTTTCTATCTCAATAATCACTACATTATAGTGCGATTTTCATCACCAATCAATGATTCAGAACCCGATCAACGTATTCTTCAGCTTTTTTTTTGAAGAAAACCCAGTTTAATTTCATAAAAAAAATCTCGTTTTTCCGGTGATTTTGGAGATAATCACTCGATTCGTTCGATTCGAGCGTTGATAAGTGTTTCTATCATTCAAATTTCGTCAATTGATGAAGAAATCAGCTTCAATCCGTGTAAGAAATTCTTTAATTTCATTTTCATGATCTGGGTTTTTGATTTAGTCATTGCGTTTTACGATCTTTGCGGGGGTCCGGGGGCGGCAGCCCCTGGCGGGGTCCAAGGGGCAGAGCCCCTGGCTGGTGCATTGAAGACAGTAATTCGTAGACAATTCAGACAGTTCACAGTGACAGTCAGTTTTATGTGTCCATTGCGTTTTAGAAATAAGAGAGTTTTATGTGGTTTCTGGCTATTGCGTTTTAGAAAAAAACACATTTTTAAGTGTTTTTAGTCATTGCGTTTTAGGTAAAACACATTTTTTAGGTGTTTTCAGTCCATTGCGTTTTAGAATGAGTCATTTTTAAGTGTTTTCTGGCCATTGCGTTTTACATATAAGACATTTCTTTGTGTTTTTGGTGCATTGCGTTTTAGGTAAAACACTTTTTTATGTGTTTTCAGTCCATTGCGTTTTAGAAAACAGACATTTTAAGTGTATTCTTGTCACACCCCAACCAATGGCGGAAACATCGGGATGAGACGAAGTGTGAAGATTGCTCGAGACATCATAACGCTATTTGTGACAATAATTTAATAATCCAAATTTCATTTCCAAAATAAATGTCAAAACATTACAAGAAAAGCAAATAACAACATTGTTCAACATAACATAAACAAAATTGATACAACACTTTAAACCTAAACGTCTAAGTGAGTATTTAGGCATCTTTGCTATCCGTTTTCATTTGATCATCATCAACCTGTAACATGTTTAAAAATACAATTCAATGCAAAAGCAAAGGCGAGTATACAAGTTTGGTACGTACATAGCATAAGTTAAAAAGTGTGATCAATTCCTCATGGCAAGCATATGATTCAAGATAAACCTTAAATATGGCATGTGTCTAACATATCAAACCAAGAAAACGCAATATGCTCAAGACATAACCTCAAGTTTACGGGCGGGTCGTTAATCCTATAGCGCTACATATGTCAAGGTTTGGCTCGTACGAAGTTAATGATAAGTTCAACACATAAGAATAACCCAAGTTTAAAGTATCAAGTCATCACGTATACAAGCATGTTATAGGAACGTTCATGTGTTTAACAAAGTGTTCATGTGTAAGTTAATAGGTAAACATGTTACACCCCAAAAGTGGTAAAAGTAAAAAGGGGGAAATACGAGTATACTCACGGTTTACAAGTGGTGACTTGAAATTCCGAGAGCAAGTTTGTAGATGAATTAGTTCGGAGCACCTTGTCCTTCTACACAAGGAAACGTAGGTGTGTGAGTTTGGCGTATAACGGAAGATTATAGATTCGGAGTTTTTAATATATAGAAAGTAACATAGGTGAAAATAATCATCTTGTACGCATAACTCTTGTTCTTGACACTATTGAAACTCAAAAGAGTTGGTATGATTTCATGGATTCTAAGATCCATTAGAGTCGTAACAAGGGCATGGTCATAGATGATGTAACGTCCACTTAACAAATAACTATTAAGTCATCATCAAGTCTTAGTTACTTAGATGTATACATATAGAATAACTTAGATATTATATAGTTTACAAGTCTTATGATTCAAGCATGAGGTAGGAGATTAATGTCTCCATTTAGGTACCTCTTTGTGTCATAGAATACATACATGAGGTAGGAAGAACAAGCTTCCATTTAGGCACCTCTATTGTTCACCACTACACTTGTTGTTATAAACAACAAGGAGGGTCATGAACATACAAGTATCAAGGTATTAATAACAACTAATCTATAGCAAAACATCAAGTAATGAGTGGATTCTTATGAAGGATAGCCCAAGCTAATCCAACCATCACACATTCAACAAGTTTCACACTTGAACATTACTTGTGGGTAAAACCCTAATTAAAAACAGAAAGTTTATGAGGTTTTAACCTCTGATTTAGATGTCTCAACCTTGTTTTTAAGCTTAACCAACCATGGGATAAGTTGTAAGCATTAGGACATAGGTATGAGATGTGTTGGACACAAGTTGCATAGATTTAAACAAGTTTTTGATGAACATAAAAACAAACAGAAAGTTTATGGACTATTTCGGGGCATTTCCAGGTCTGATTTCTCCAAGGAGAAGTCTAGGAATCGAACCCCATGATTATACAAGCAAGTAGGAAAAAGAATCGAGTGAATCGGATAAGAATTGAGTGAGTTATGCTCATTTTCGTGAAGGGGTGTCAATCTACTCGAACCTTTGCTTTCAGCTACGGTTTGGAGGATGTTTTGAGAGTTTTTAGTGTTGCAAAAGTGGTAGG
Organism: Helianthus annuus; assembly: GCF_002127325.2. NCBI lineage: Eukaryota > Viridiplantae > Streptophyta > Magnoliopsida > Asterales > Asteraceae > Helianthus > Helianthus annuus. The sequence goes on along the minus strand of NC_035448.2, from coordinate 9,978,566 downwards.
GAGGCTGGTTATAAGTGGTATTTATAGGGGGAAGGATTAGGGTTTCAATGGGTTGGGCTTTGGAAGTGTTTAGAAGGGGTTACACCTTGAAACTAGCCCACAAAACCCAACTATATGGGGCTGAATTTTGCTGAATTTGGGCTGCCATGTTTCTTTAGTTTTTTTATTTTTTTAAAACATTATAATGAGTAATTTTATTAGTTAAGTTGTGTAATAATATGCAACAATGTTTCCCCTAACTTGTAACAAGGTGAAATATGAAATAAAACATGATTTAACTAGGCAAAAAGTGTAATGTACAAGTATGTAACATGTTTGTAAGTAACAAGTATATGTCACATATTTACAAGTTCAACATATGTTTGTAAGTATCACAAAGAAGTATCAAATGATCTCATGATTAATCGTATTATGGTGTATGTATAGTATGTAACAAGGAAATGCAAGTTTTCATTCATGATCAAAATCTCGAGTTTACAACGAGTACTAGAAGGAACGAGTACAATGATACAAAGCTTCCAAAATTAGCAACACGAGTAAGACAAGCTATAAATAGAAAGTACAAAACACAGGGCGTTACAGTCTCCCCTCCTTTAGGAAATTTCGTCCCGAAATTTAGGAAGACTCAGGGAAAAGATGAGGATATTTCGATTTCATTTCGCTTTCGAGCTCCCAAGTAAATTCAGCGCCACGTTTTCCTTCCCATCGAACTTTGACAATAGGAATTCGACTGCGCCTCAATTGCTTGGTTCCTTGGTCCATGATTTCGACCGGTTTTTCTACAAAGTGAAGTGTTTCGTTGACTTGCAAGTCTTCGAGAGGAACGTGGAGTCCTTCGTCAGCTAGGCATTTCTTTAAGTTGGACACATGGAAGACAGGGTGTACATTGCTGAGTCCTTCAGGCAGGTCCAGTCTATACGCAACCTTGCCAATCCTTTCGAGAATCTTGAAAGGACCAACGTAGCGAGGTGCGAGTTTCCCTTTCTTGCCAAATCGAACCACGCCTTTCCAAGGGGATACCTTGAGAAGCACGTTGTCACCTGTCTCGAATTCCATAGGTTTGCGTCCTTTGTCAGCGTAACTCTTCTGTCGGTTCCTGGCTTTCAATAAGTTGTCTCGAACCTGTAAAATCTTGTCCGTAGCCTCTTGTATAAGCTCGGGACCGGTGATTTGGGCTTGACCAATCTCGTGCCAAGAAATAGGCGAACGGCACTTGCGACCATACAATGCTTCGAAAGGAGCCATTTGGATACTCGTGTGATAGCTGTTATTGTACGAGAATTCAGCCAAGGGCAAGTATGAATCCCAGTTGCCACCAAAATCTATTACGCATGAACGAAGCATATCCTCTAAGGTTTGGATAGTACGCTCGGTTTGACCGTCAGTCTGAGGATGGAAGGCGGTGCTAAGGTTAAGCTTAGTACCCATAGCAGATTGAAAAGTTTCCCAAAGACGAGACGTAAAACGAGCATCACGATCAGAAATGATATCAATGGGCGTCCCATGACGACAGATGATTTCCTTCATGTAGACCTTAGCCAATTTCTCGACTTTGAAGTCTTCACGAATGGGGAGGAAGTGAGCTGATTTGGTCAATCGGTCAACGACGACCCATATGCTGTCATGACCAGCTGTAGTGCGAGGAAGCTTAGTGATGAAATCCATGGCAATGCTCTCCCACTTCCAAACGGGAATTATTGGTTGTTCGAGCAAGCCAGAGGGACGTTGATGTTCGGCTTTTACTTTGGAACACGTAAGACATTTAGAAACGAAGGTGGCTATATCCTTCTTCATTCCAGGCCACCAATAGGAAGTACGCATATCATGGTACATCTTATCGGCACCAGGGTGAATAGAATATTTCGTGTTATGGGCCTCCTTCATCAGGAAATTGCGAAGATCGTCACGATTGGGAATCCAGATGCGATTGAGATAGTATAGAATACCATCGGGTTTGGACACAAGACTATTCTCAGCACCACATTGCATTTCGTTGTAGAGGTTACCCTCATTAACGGATGTATACTGGGCGTTACGTATGCGATTTTGAAGATCGTGGACGAGTTGGAAACAACGGATACTTTGGACGTGAGTTTTACGACTCAGGGCGTCGGCTACTACATTCGCCTTACCCGGGTGGTATTTGATTTCGCAGTCATAGTCGTTTAACAATTCCACCCAACGACGTTGACGCATGTTTAGTTCTTTTTGATTGAAGATGTGTTGAAGGCTCTTATGGTCGGTGAAGACTACACATTTAGTACCATAAAGGTAGTGTCGCCAAATCTTCAATGCAAAAACGACCGCACCAAGTTCAAGGTCGTGAGTAGTATAGTTTTTCTCATGAATTTTGAGTTGCCTCGATGCGTAAGCGATAACTTTGTCACGTTGCATAAGGACACAACCAAGACCAAGGTTTGAAGCGTCGCAATACACGACAAAATCATCGTTACCATCAGGAAGCGTTAGGATAGGAGCATTGCAAAGCATGTCCTTGAGCGTTTGAAAAGACTCTTCTTGTTCGGGACCCCAAACAAAAGGTCTCTCTTTTTGAGTCAAGGAGGTCAAAGGAACAGCGATTTTCGAAAAGTTGGAGATAAAACGACGGTAGTAACCAGCAAGACCAAGAAACGAACGGATTTCGGACGGAGATTTAGGTGCGACCCAATTTTTCACAGCTTCGATTTTTGCGGGATCAACGTGAATACCAAGTTTGTTGACAGTGTGACCAAGGAATTGAACTTCTTGTAACCAAAATTCACACTTGGAGAATTTGGCATATAGGTGTTCAGTACGAAGGAGTTCAAGAATAAGGCGCAAGTGTTGCTCATGCTCTGCTTGCGTCTTGGAATAGATGAGGATATCGTCGATGAAGACGATCACAAAACGGTCCAAGTATGCTTTGCACACGCGGTTCATTAAGTCCATAAAGACAGCAGGTGCGTTGGTCAAACCAAAGGGCATGACCACGAACTCATAATGACCATAACGCGTACGAAAGGCGGTTTTAGGCACATCTTCTTCGAGTACTCGAAGTTGATGATACCCAGAACGAAGATCGATCTTTGAAAAGCAGGTTGCGCCTTGCAATTGATCGAAGAGGTCATCAATGCGAGGAAGAGGGTATCGATTCTTGATAGTAAGCTTGTTGAGCTCACGATAGTCAATACACATACGAAAGGACCCATCTTTCTTCTTGACGAATAAAACGGGAGCGCCCCAAGGAGAAGTACTAGGGCGTATGAAGCCTTTGTTAAGAAGCTCTTGAAGTTGACTCGAGAGCTCTTGCATCTCAGAGGGTGCTAAACGATAGGGGGACTTAGCGACAGGCGTAGCGCCAGGCACTAAATCGATGCGAAAATCGACAGAACGAGCAGGAGGAGGACCAGGAAGGTCTTCGGGAAATACATCCGGAAAGTCACGTACAACAGGAACGTCACTTATGCTTGGGCCTTTATCCTTCTTTTCCACGATGTGGGCGAGAAAGGCGAAGGTACCCTTGCGTAAGCACTTGTTTGCCTTGATGCATGACATAAGCTTAAGGCCTTGAGAAGGCTTTTCACCATAGACGTGTAGAGAATCACCATTTGGAAGAGGCAAGCGAATAAACTTCTCAGAACAGACAACTTCAGCACGAACTCGCCTAAGCCAGTCCATACCTACTATGACGTCGAAACTACCCATTTGCATAGGTATGAGATCGATTGAGAACGTATGATCGTTAAGGATTAGTGAACAATTGGAGAGAACAGAATTGACTTTGACGGTTTTACCATTAGCAACTTCGACAGCGAAAGATTTTGGCAACTTAGAGCGTTTACACTTGAGCAAAGACTCGAATTCTAACGACACAAAACTTTTATCGGCACCAGTATCAAATAGGCATGAAGCATAGACATGGTTAATGAGAAACGTACCAGTGATGACGTCGTTTGCATTTTGAGCCTGAGCTGTGGTGAGAAGGAAAGCTCGACCCCTAGCGGGTTCTTGAACCTGTTGTTGTTGTTGGGGTTGTGGCTGTGGTTGTTGCTGTCGAGGTTGTTGTGGTTGATATCGTTGAGGACACACATTGGCCATGTGGTTGGTATCACCACACGTGAAGCATGCTCGCACAGGGGCGACTTGATTTGGAGCCAAAAGAGCTTGGTTTTGGTAGGCCTGTGGGGGGATACGACAGTATGGCGAGAGATGCCCATACCGGCCACACTTGTCACACTTTCGACAATGAGCGTTTGGGGGGTGATGATATCGGCATTTGTCGCACTTTGGGTGCGTTCCAGTATAAACCTTGCGTTCACCATCGAAAGCAGGCACAGTTTGAAGGGGTTGTGGGTTTGGCGGAGTGACGACCGCGCAGTTTTGGCTTGAAGCCTTCCGCTTCTTGCCTTGGTTTCTCTTAGATTGCTGGGAGGGTTTAGACTCATTAGGGGAGTCAATGGTGGCTTGGTGCGCATTCTTTGTTGAAACCTTGTCAAAGGTTCCATGAAGAACACAATTGTTGTTAAGTTCGGTAGCTATGCGGTACGCGTCTTCAATGGTTTGAGGGTTGGCAGATGCAAGATGGTTTGTTAAAGAAGGTGCAACACAACGAATGAATTTGGCCACGGTTTTGGGGGCGGTTTCTACTTGACCAGGGCATAGAACACTAAGCTGCTTGAAGCGTGTAATCAAACCATCCATGTCACTCCCTTTTTGCGTGAGGTTCCAGAATTCATTTTCCAACTTTTGGAGTTCGTGAGGGGGACAAAAGTGATCCTTCATAAGTTGTTTGAGATCGTCCCACGGCATAGCGTGTGCGACCTCGTTTCCTCTCTTGTTACGCTCAGTTGTCCACCACTCAAGTGCCTTTTCACGAAACACACCGGTTGCATTCAAGGTTCTTAGTTCGTCAGGGCAACCACTTTGCAAGAAGGTAAGCTCGATGGCATCAAACCAGTTCATCATGGCGGTAGCGCCATTCTTGCCGGTAAATTCTAAGGGTTTACAAGCCATGAAGTGCTTAAATTGGAAGGTCGATTTGGGTTTGTCGGCCTTTGAGTCGACCGAACCATGGGGTGAATCGGTTTGGATCTTGCTAACAATGTCGGGTAGGACCTTTGCAAATTGTTTAGCCATAAACTTCATACAATCCTTTTGGGACATGGCGGAGGAGGTCGAACCCTTCTTTGACTTGAGTTTCTTGGATGAACTAGAAGACATCTAAAAGATTTGAAAGAGAAGGGAAAGGATGAGACTTTGATCATTAATTGAAAACAAGGTTTGTGTATGCAAAGCAAGTAGATGTTCAAGTACCAAGTAAAGTTCACATAAAGCATAAGTTTCCAACACACATTCAACATGTATAGCACATAAGTTGCGAATAGGAAAATATAAATTTAGTTGGTTCATGAGAATTATTATTGTTTGTGATTGCGATAATGTGCGACATGATTAAAACGACATTTCGAAATGAATGAACGTTCAAGTATAAAATCACATATAAATTGAGATACATAAAAGAGAGGCTCAATAAAACATAGGAATGTTTCGGGTAGAGAAACGTCGACAATTCCAAAGTGGGTCGAAAGTCCTTTCGATTTAGAGATATTGTGCTTTGGCCTATAAGTAAGATACTCTCGTCGAGAAGCGATTAACGGTATCTTACCCTTCCGGTTACTACACATCTCTAAATGATTGGAACATTCGGGACTTTGGCGAGAATAAAAAAAATCAAGGAATGGGACTTAATCGACAAGATGCGGGTTTCACCCCTAACTTGACGATTTCGTACCCTAAATGTGGTTGGTACTTGTCGGCCAAAATAAAATTTTGACACTTTGACAAGGGTCCACTAGAGTTGAAATGGAAATTACCATTAAGTTGTGGATGTCACTCCTAGCTTAATGGTGAAATTTCGTGCAAAAATAGATTAAAGGTAGAGTGAGAGTCGTTTACCAAATTGTGGGTTTCACGCCTATTTTGGTAAAGTTGTCTCGTTGATGTTACAAGAGTATAAAATAGCAAAAGTGTATTCGTGTTAGCCTTAGGAAAGGCACATAAATTTATTAACAAGAAGTGTAGCTAGGAAGCATGTAAGATAGAGCACAAATGTTTTAAACAACAAATAAGAGACAAAGTTCCTAAAACTATAGACTAGGGCAAAAGCATGGCAATTTTCCTAATTCCCTATAGTTATGGCTCTGATACCAATCTGTCACACCCCAACCAATGGCGGAAACATCGGGATGAGACGAAGTGTGAAGATTGCTCGAGACATCATAACGCTATTTGTGACAATAATTTAATAATCCAAATTTCATTTCCAAAATAAATGTCAAAACATTACAAGAAAAGCAAATAACAACATTGTTCAACATAACATAAACAAAATTGATACAACACTTTAAACCTAAACGTCTAAGTGAGTATTTAGGCATCTTTGCTATCCGTTTTCATTTCATCATCATCAACCTGTAACATGTTTAAAAATACAATTCAATGCAAAAGCAAAGGCGAGTATACAAGTTTGGTACGTACATAGCATAAGTTAAAAAGTGTGATCAATTCCTCATGGCAAGCATATGATTCAAGATAAACCTTAAATATGGCATGTGTCTAACATATCAAACCAAGAAAACGCAATATGCTCAAGACATAACCTCAAGTTTACGGGCGGGTCGTTAATCCTATAGCGCTACATATGTCAAGGTTTGGCTCGTACGAAGTTAATGATAAGTTCAACACATAAGAATAACCCAAGTTTAAAGTATCAAGTCATCACGTATACAAGCATGTTATAGGAACGTTCATGTGTTTAACAAAGTGTTCATGTGTAAGTTAATAGGTAAACATGTTACACCCCAAAAGTGGTAAAAGTAAAAAGGGGGAAATACGAGTATACTCACGGTTTACAAGTGGTGACTTGAAATTCCGAGAGCAAGTTTGTAGATGAATTAGTTCGGAGCACCTTGTCCTTCTACACAAGGAAACGTAGGTGTGTGAGTTTGGCGTATAACGGAAGATTATAGATTCGGAGTTTTTAATATATAGAAAGTAACATAGGTGAAAATAATCATCTTGTACGCATAACTCTTGTTCTTGACACTATTGAAACTCAAAAGAGTTGGTATGATTTCATGGATTCTAAGATCCATTAGAGTCGTAACAAGGGCATGGTCATAGATGATGTAACGTCCACTTAACAAATAACTATTAAGTCATCATCAAGTCTTAGTTACTTAGATGTATACATATAGAATAACTTAGATATTATATAGTTTACAAGTCTTATGATTCAAGCATGAGGTAGGAGATTAATGTCTCCATTTAGGTACCTCTTTGTGTCATAGAATACATACATGAGGTAGGAAGAACAAGCTTCCATTTAGGCACCTCTATTGTTCACCACTACACTTGTTGTTATAAACAACAAGGAGGGTCATGAACATACAAGTATCAAGGTATTAACAACAACTAATCTATAGCAAAACATCAAGTAATGAGTGGATTCTTATGAAGGATAGCCCAAGCTAATCCAACCATCACACATTCAACAAGTTTCACACTTGAACATTACTTGTGGGTAAAACCCTAATTAAAAACAGAAAGTTTATGAGGTTTTAACCTCTGATTTAGATGTCTCAACCTTGTTTTTAAGCTTAACCAACCATGGGATAAGTTGTAAGCATTAGGACATAGGTATGAGATGTGTTGGACACAAGTTGCATAGATTTAAACAAGTTTTTGATGAACATAAAAACAAACAGAAAGTTTATGGACTATTTCGGGGCATTTCCAGGTCTGATTTCTCCAAGGAGAAGTCTAGGAATCGAACCCCATGATTATACAAGCAAGTAGGAAAAAGAATCGAGTGAATCGGATAAGAATTGAGTGAGTTATGCTCATTTTCGTGAAGGGGTGTCAATCTACTCGAACCTTTGCTTTCAGCTACGGTTTGGAGGATGTTTTGAGAGTTTTTAGTGTTGCAAAAGTGGTAGGGAGGCTGGTTATAAGTGGTATTTATAGGGGGAAGGATTAGGGTTTCAATGGGTTGGGCTTTGGAAGTGTTTAGAAGGGGTTACACCTTGAAACTAGCCCACAAAACCCAACTATATGGGGCTGAATTTTGCTGAATTTGGGCTGCCATGTTTCTTTAGTTTTTTATTTTTTTAAAACATTATAATGAGTAATTTTATTAGTTAAGTTGTGTAATAATATGCAACAATGTTTCCCCTAACTTGTAACAAGGTGAAATATGAAATAAAACATGATTTAACTAGGCAAAAAGTGTAATGTACAAGTATGTAACATGTTTGTAAGTAACAAGTATATGTCACATATTTACAAGTTCAACATATGTTTGTAAGTATCACAAAGAAGTATCAAATGATCTCATGATTAATCGTATTATGGTGTATGTATAGTATGTAACAAGGAAATGCAAGTTTTCATTCATGATCAAAATCTCGAGTTTACAACGAGTACTAGAAGGAACGAGTACAATGATACAAAGCTTCCAAAATTAGCAACACGAGTAAGACAAGCTATAAATAGAAAGTACAAAACACAGGGCGTTACAGTCTCCCCTCCTTTAGGAAATTTCGTCCCGAAATTTAGGAAGACTCAGGGAAAAGATGAGGATATTTCGATTTCATTTCGCTTTCGAGCTCCCAAGTAAATTCAGCGCCACGTTTTCCTTCCCATCGAACTTTGACAATAGGAATTCGACTGCGCCTCAATTGCTTGGTTCCTTGGTCCATGATTTCGACCGGTTTTTCTACAAAGTGAAGTGTTTCGTTGACTTGCAAGTCTTCGAGAGGAACGTGGAGTCCTTCGTCAGCTAGGCATTTCTTTAAGTTGGACACATGGAAGACAGGGTGTACATTGCTGAGTCCTTCAGGCAGGTCCAGTCTATACGCAACCTTGCCAATCCTTTCGAGAATCTTGAAAGGACCAACGTAGCGAGGTGCGAGTTTCCCTTTCTTGCCAAATCGAACCACGCCTTTCCAAGGGGATACCTTGAGAAGCACGTTGTCACCTGTCTCGAATTCCATAGGTTTGCGTCCTTTGTCAGCGTAACTCTTCTGTCGGTTCCTGGCTTTCAATAAGTTGTCTCGAACCTGTAAAATCTTGTCCGTAGCCTCTTGTATAAGCTCGGGACCGGTGATTTGGGCTTGACCAATCTCGTGCCAAGAAATAGGCGAACGGCACTTGCGACCATACAATGCTTCGAAAGGAGCCATTTGGATACTCGTGTGATAGCTGTTATTGTACGAGAATTCAGCCAAGGGCAAGTATGAATCCCAGTTGCCACCAAAATCTATTACGCATGAACGAAGCATATCCTCTAAGGTTTGGATAGTACGCTCGGTTTGACCGTCAGTCTGAGGATGGAAGGCGGTGCTAAGGTTAAGCTTAGTACCCATAGCAGATTGAAAAGTTTCCCAAAGACGAGACGTAAAACGAGCATCACGATCAGAAATGATATCAATGGGCGTCCCATGACGACAGATGATTTCCTTCATGTAGACCTTAGCCAATTTCTCGACTTTGAAGTCTTCACGAATGGGGAGGAAGTGAGCTGATTTGGTCAATCGGTCAACGACGACCCATATGCTGTCATGACCAGCTGTAGTGCGAGGAAGCTTAGTGATGAAATCCATGGCAATGCTCTCCCACTTCCAAACGGGAATTATTGGTTGTTCGAGCAAGCCAGAGGGACGTTGATGTTCGGCTTTTACTTTGGAACACGTAAGACATTTAGAAACGAAGGTGGCTATATCCTTCTTCATTCCAGGCCACCAATAGGAAGTACGCATATCATGGTACATCTTATCGGCACCAGGGTGAATAGAATATTTCGTGTTATGGGCCTCCTTCATCAGGAAATTGCGAAGATCGTCACGATTGGGAATCCAGATGCGATTGAGATAGTATAGAATACCATCGGGTTTGGACACAAGACTATTCTCAGCACCACATTGCATTTCGTTGTAGAGGTTACCCTCATTAACGGATGTATACTGGGCGTTACGTATGCGATTTTGAAGATCGTGGACGAGTTGGAAACAACGGATACTTTGGACGTGAGTTTTACGACTCAGGGCGTCGGCTACTACATTCGCCTTACCCGGGTGGTATTTGATTTCGCAGTCATAGTCGTTTAACAATTCCACCCAACGACGTTGACGCATGTTTAGTTCTTTTTGATTGAAGATGTGTTGAAGGCTCTTATGGTCGGTGAAGACTACACATTTAGTACCATAAAGGTAGTGTCGCCAAATCTTCAATGCAAAAACGACCGCACCAAGTTCAAGGTCGTGAGTAGTATAGTTTTTCTCATGAATTTTGAGTTGCCTCGATGCGTAAGCGATAACTTTGTCACGTTGCATAAGGACACAACCAAGACCAAGGTTTGAAGCGTCGCAATACACGACAAAATCATCGTTACCATCAGGAAGCGTTAGGATAGGAGCATTGCAAAGCATGTCCTTGAGCGTTTGAAAAGACTCTTCTTGTTCGGGACCCCAAACAAAAGGTCTCTCTTTTTGAGTCAAGGAGGTCAAAGGAACAGCGATTTTCGAAAAGTTGGAGATAAAACGACGGTAGTAACCAGCAAGACCAAGAAACGAACGGATTTCGGACGGAGATTTAGGTGCGACCCAATTTTTCACAGCTTCGATTTTTGCGGGATCAACGTGAATACCAAGTTTGTTGACAGTGTGACCAAGGAATTGAACTTCTTGTAACCAAAATTCACACTTGGAGAATTTGGCATATAGGTGTTCAGTACGAAGGAGTTCAAGAATAAGGCGCAAGTGTTGCTCATGCTCTGCTTGCGTCTTGGAATAGATGAGGATATCGTCGATGAAGACGATCACAAAACGGTCCAAGTATGCTTTGCACACGCGGTTCATTAAGTCCATAAAGACAGCAGGTGCGTTGGTCAAACCAAAGGGCATGACCACGAACTCATAATGACCATAACGCGTACGAAAGGCGGTTTTAGGCACATCTTCTTCGAGTACTCGAAGTTGATGATACCCAGAACGAAGATCGATCTTTGAAAAGCAGGTTGCGCCTTGCAATTGATCGAAGAGGTCATCAATGCGAGGAAGAGGGTATCGATTCTTGATAGTAAGCTTGTTGAGCTCACGATAGTCAATACACATACGAAAGGACCCATCTTTCTTCTTGACGAATAAAACGGGAGCGCCCCAAGGAGAAGTACTAGGGCGTATGAAGCCTTTGTTAAGAAGCTCTTGAAGTTGACTCGAGAGCTCTTGCATCTCAGAGGGTGCTAAACGATAGGGGGACTTAGCGACAGGCGTAGCGCCAGGCACTAAATCGATGCGAAAATCGACAGAACGAGCAGGAGGAGGACCAGGAAGGTCTTCGGGAAATACATCCGGAAAGTCACGTACAACAGGAACGTCACTTATGCTTGGGCCTTTATCCTTCTTTTCCACGATGTGGGCGAGAAAGGCGAAGGTACCCTTGCGTAAGCACTTGTTTGCCTTGATGCATGACATAAGCTTAAGGCCTTGAGAAGGCTTTTCACCATAGACGTGTAGAGAATCACCATTTGGAAGAGGCAAGCGAATAAACTTCTCAGAACAGACAACTTCAGCACGAACTCGCCTAAGCCAGTCCATACCTACTATGACGTCGAAACTACCCATTTGCATAGGTATGAGATCGATTGAGAACGTATGATCGTTAAGGATTAGTGAACAATTGGAGAGAACAGAATTGACTTTGACGGTTTTACCATTAGCAACTTCGACAGCGAAAGATTTTGGCAACTTAGAGCGTTTACACTTGAGCAAAGACTCGAATTCTAACGACACAAAACTTTTATCGGCACCAGTATCAAATAGGCATGAAGCATAGACATGGTTAATGAGAAACGTACCAGTGATGACGTCGTTTGCATTTTGAGCCTGAGCTGTGGTGAGAAGGAAAGCTCGACCCCTAGCGGGTTCTTGAACCTGTTGTTGTTGTTGGGGTTGTGGCTGTGGTTGTTGCTGTCGAGGTTGTTGTGGTTGATATCGTTGAGGACACACATTGGCCATGTGGTTGGTATCACCACACGTGAAGCATGCTCGCACAGGGGCGACTTGATTTGGAGCCAAAAGAGCTTGGTTTTGGTAGGCCTGTGGGGGGATACGACAGTATGGCGAGAGATGCCCATACCGGCCACACTTGTCACACTTTCGACAATGAGCGTTTGGGGGGTGATGATATCGGCATTTGTCGCACTTTGGGTGCGTTCCAGTATAAACCTTGCGTTCACCATCGAAAGCAGGCACAGTTTGAAGGGGTTGTGGGTTTGGCGGAGTGACGACCGCGCAGTTTTGGCTTGAAGCCTTCCGCTTCTTGCCTTGGTTTCTCTTAGATTGCTGGGAGGGTTTAGACTCATTAGGGGAGTCAATGGTGGCTTGGTGCGCATTCTTTGTTGAAACCTTGTCAAAGGTTCCATGAAGAACACAATTGTTGTTAAGTTCGGTAGCTATGCGGTACGCGTCTTCAATGGTTTGAGGGTTGGCAGATGCAAGATGGTTTGTTAAAGAAGGTGCAACACAACGAATGAATTTGGCCACGGTTTTGGGGGCGGTTTCTACTTGACCAGGGCATAGAACACTAAGCTGCTTGAAGCGTGTAATCAAACCATCCATGTCACTCCCTTTTTGCGTGAGGTTCCAGAATTCATTTTCCAACTTTTGGAGTTCGTGAGGGGGACAAAAGTGATCCTTCATAAGTTGTTTGAGATCGTCCCACGGCATAGCGTGTGCGACCTCGTTTCCTCTCTTGTTACGCTCAGTTGTCCACCACTCAAGTGCCTTTTCACGAAACACACCGGTTGCATTCAAGGTTCTTAGTTCGTCAGGGCAACCACTTTGCAAGAAGGTAAGCTCGATGGCATCAAACCAGTTCATCATGGCGGTAGCGCCATTCTTGCCGGTAAATTCTAAGGGTTTACAAGCCATGAAGTGCTTAAATTGGAAGGTCGATTTGGGTTTGTCGGCCTTTGAGTCGACCGAACCATGGGGTGAATCGGTTTGGATCTTGCTAACAATGTCGGGTAGGACCTTTGCAAATTGTTTAGCCATAAACTTCATACAATCCTTTTGGGACATGGCGGAGGAGGTCGAACCCTTCTTTGACTTGAGTTTCTTGGATGAACTAGAAGACATCTAAAAGATTTGAAAGAGAAGGGAAAGGATGAGACTTTGATCATTAATTGAAAACAAGGTTTGTGTATGCAAAGCAAGTAGATGTTCAAGTACCAAGTAAAGTTCACATAAAGCATAAGTTTCCAACACACATTCAACATGTATAGCACATAAGTTGCGAATAGGAAAATATAAATTTAGTTGGTTCATGAGAATTATTATTGTTTGTGATTGCGATAATGTGCGACATGATTAAAACGACATTTCGAAATGAATGAACGTTCAAGTATAAAATCACATATAAATTGAGATACATAAAAGAGAGGCTCAATAAAACATAGGAATGTTTCGGGTAGAGAAACGTCGACAATTCCAAAGTGGGTCGAAAGTCCTTTCGATTTAGAGATATTGTGCTTTGGCCTATAAGTAAGATACTCTCGTCGAGAAGCGATTAACGGTATCTTACCCTTCCGGTTACTACACATCTCTAAATGATTGGAACATTCGGGACTTTGGCGAGAATAAAAAAAATCAAGGAATGGGACTTAATCGACAAGATGCGGGTTTCACCCCTAACTTGACGATTTCGTACCCTAAATGTGGTTGGTACTTGTCGGCCAAAATAAAATTTTGACACTTTGACAAGGGTCCACTAGAGTTGAAATGGAAATTACCATTAAGTTGTGGATGTCACTCCTAGCTTAATGGTGAAATTTCGTGCAAAAATAGATTAAAGGTAGAGTGAGAGTCGTTTACCAAATTGTGGGTTTCACGCCTATTTTGGTAAAGTTGTCTCGTTGATGTTACAAGAGTATAAAATAGCAAAAGTGTATTCGTGTTAGCCTTAGGAAAGGCACATAAATTTATTAACAAGAAGTGTAGCTAGGAAGCATGTAAGATAGAGCACAAATGTTTTAAACAACAAATAAGAGACAAAGTTCCTAAAACTATAGACTAGGGCAAAAGCATGGCAATTTTCCTAATTCCCTATAGTTATGGCTCTGATACCAATCTGTCACACCCCAACCAATGGCGGAAACATCGGGATGAGACGAAGTGTGAAGATTGCTCGAGACATCATAACGCTATTTGTGACAATAATTTAATAATCCAAATTTCATTTCCAAAATAAATGTCAAAACATTACAAGAAAAGCAAATAACAACATTGTTCAACATAACATAAACAAAATTGATACAACACTTTAAACCTAAACGTCTAAGTAAGTATTTAGGCATCTTTGCTATCCGTTTTCATTTCATCATCATCAACCTGTAACATGTTTAAAAATACAATTCAATGCAAAAGCAAAGGCGAGTATACAAGTTTGGTACGTACATAGCATAAGTTAAAAAGTGTGATCAATTCCTCATGGCAAGCATATGATTCACTTTTAAGGTTAAAAAGTGTGATCACTTCTATGGTGCCATATGCTAGCTCTACCTCATAATTCACTTTTAAGGTTTTGACAGGTATATTCAACAATTTGCAAAATTTATGATCTACGAAAGACTTATCAGCGCCCGAATCAAAAAGTACTCTTGCAAAGATATCATTTACGAGAAAAGTACCTGTGATCACGTTGTCATCCAGCACTGCTTCTTTCGCCTCCATCCTGAAGACTCTAGCATTGTTCTTCTTGGCCTCTTCAGGCTTCTTGGCATATTTAGGGTAGTTGCTTTTAATGTGCCCCTTCTCGTTGCAGTTATAGCAAGTTGCATCTTTTATCTTCTTGCAGTCCACAGTCTTGTTGTCCTTGGACTTGCACAACCCGCAAGCATACGACTTCGACTGAGTCTGCGAGTTTGATTCGAGCCTACACTTTCCAAAGTGATGTCTCTTGCAAGTCTTGCACTTGGGCTTCTCACCAGACTGTTGCCCATCCTTCCTTGACTCCGACCCCCTCTTGTTATCACTGTTTCCACGGTGTTTCTTGCTCGACCTCCGTGAAGTATCATCTTCACGCTTTCTCTTCTCAGCTTCTTTGTTCCTTAGCGATCTTTGTCGGACCGCATCCAGATTAAGGGACAAAGATATATCGGCTACAGATCGAAAGGTCGCTGGCCGAGAGGCCTTCACGCTTGCCTTTATTTCGGGGGCTAACCCACCGATGAAACGAGCGATTCTCTTTGGCTCCGGGTGTCACACCCCAACCAATGGCGGAAACATCGGGATGAGACGAAGTGTGAAGATTGCTCGAGACATCATAACGCTATTTGTGACAATAATTTAATAATCCAAATTTCATTTCCAAAATAAATGTCAAAACATTACAAGAAAAGCAAATAACAACATTGTTCAACATAACATAAACAAAATTGATACAACACTTTAAACCTAAACGTCTAAGTGAGTATTTAGGCATCTTTGCTATCCGTTTTCATTTCATCATCATCAACCTGTAACATGTTTAAAAATACAATTCAATGCAAAAGCAAAGGCGAGTATACAAGTTTGGTACGTACATAGCATAAGTTAAAAAGTGTGATCAATTCCTCATGGCAAGCATATGATTCAAGATAAACCTTAAATATGGCATGTGTCTAACATATCAAACCAAGAAAACGCAATATGCTCAAGACATAACCTCAAGTTTACGGGCGGGTCGTTAATCCTATAGCGCTACATATGTCAAGGTTTGGCTCGTACGAAGTTAATGATAAGTTCAACACATAAGAATAACCCAAGTTTAAAGTATCAAGTCATCACGTATACAAGCATGTTATAGGAACGTTCATGTGTTTAACAAAGTGTTCATGTGTAAGTTAATAGGTAAACATGTTACACCCCAAAAGTGGTAAAAGTAAAAAGGGGGAAATACGAGTATACTCACGGTTTACAAGTGGTGACTTGAAATTCCGAGAGCAAGTTTGTAGATGAATTAGTTCGGAGCACCTTGTCCTTCTACACAAGGAAACGTAGGTGTGTGAGTTTGGCGTATAACGGAAGATTATAGATTCGGAGTTTTTAATATATAGAAAGTAACATAGGTGAAAATAATCATCTTGTACGCATAACTCTTGTTCTTGACACTATTGAAACTCAAAAGAGTTGGTATGATTTCATGGATTCTAAGATCCATTAGAGTCGTAACAAGGGCATGGTCATAGATGATGTAACGTCCACTTAACAAATAACTATTAAGTCATCATCAAGTCTTAGTTACTTAGATGTATACATATAGAATAACTTAGATATTATATAGTTTACAAGTCTTATGATTCAAGCATGAGGTAGGAGATTAATGTCTCCATTTAGGTACCTCTTTGTGTCATAGAATACATACATGAGGTAGGAAGAACAAGCTTCCATTTAGGCACCTCTATTGTTCACCACTACACTTGTTGTTATAAACAACAAGGAGGGTCATGAACATACAAGTATCAAGGTATTAACAACAACTAATCTATAGCAAAACATCAAGTAATGAGTGGATTCTTATGAAGGATAGCCCAAGCTAATCCAACCATCACACATTCAACAAGTTTCACACTTGAACATTACTTGTGGGTAAAACCCTAATTAAAAACAGAAAGTTTATGAGGTTTTAACCTCTGATTTAGATGTCTCAACCTTGTTTTTAAGCTTAACCAACCATGGGATAAGTTGTAAGCATTAGGACATAGGTATGAGATGTGTTGGACACAAGTTGCATAGATTTAAACAAGTTTTTGATGAACATAAAAACAAACAGAAAGTTTATGGACTATTTCGGGGCATTTCCAGGTCTGATTTCTCCAAGGAGAAGTCTAGGAATCGAACCCCATGATTATACAAGCAAGTAGGAAAAAGAATCGAGTGAATCGGATAAGAATTGAGTGAGTTATGCTCATTTTCGTGAAGGGGTGTCAATCTACTCGAACCTTTGCTTTCAGCTACGGTTTGGAGGATGTTTTGAGAGTTTTTAGTGTTGCAAAAGTGGTAGGGAGGCTGGTTATAAGTGGTATTTATAGGGGAAGGATTAGGGTTTCAATGGGTTGGGCTTTGGAAGTGTTTAGAAGGGGTTACACCTTGAAACTAGCCCACAAAACCCAACTATATGGGGCTGAATTTTGCTGAATTTGGGCTGCCATGTTTCTTTAGTTTTTTATTTTTTTAAAACATTATAATGAGTAATTTTATTAGTTAAGTTGTGTAATAATATGCAACAATGTTTCCCCTAACTTGTAACAAGGTGAAATATGAAATAAAACATGATTTAACTAGGCAAAAAGTGTAATGTACAAGTATGTAACGTGTTTGTAAGTAACAAGTATATGTCACATATTTACAAGTTCAACATATGTTTGTAAGTATCACAAAGAAGTATCAAATGATCTCATGATTAATCGTATTATGGTGTATGTATAGTATGTAACAAGGAAATGCAAGTTTTCATTCATGATCAAAATCTCGAGTTTACAACGAGTACTAGAAGGAACGAGTACAATGATACAAAGCTTCCAAAATTAGCAACACGAGTAAGACAAGCTATAAATAGAAAGTACAAAACACAGGGCGTTACACCGGGGTTACCAGATATGGAACCAACCGGGACATCGTGTTGAAGCTCGTTAGGTAAGCTTGGCAGTCAAGGTTTGTCATCACCAATGACAGGAAGTCAGTCTCTATCTTTTCAACCTCATGTTGAGGGCAGTAATTCTCCTTGATGAGAGAAACGAATTCCTCCCATGTCATGCTGTATAGAACAGCCTTTCCCGAGGCCTGAACCAACGACCTCCACCAAGACAGGGCCTCGCCCTTGAATGATTAAGACACAAACTTTACCACGTCTCTTTCTGCACAGCCGCTGATGTCCACCACGGTGTCCATCTCGTCAAGCCACGTCATACAATCGACCGCTCCTTTTTCCCTAGTGAAGTCCCGGGGTTTGCATGATACAAAGTACTTGTAGGTACAGCCTCTGGCGCGAGATGCGTCTGTAACAACTGCCACTAAAATCAATAATTAGGACAATAATTAGTCAATAAGAAAACCCTAATTGAGACACCCAATTAATTCTGCACTAGCCCTAAAATTTTCAGAACAATCGGAATCAGGATCAGGGCCCCTAAAACTCAAGGGGGGGGCAAACCCTAGTTGATAATAATCTAAAATAAAACGTTGCAAACTTCTGATTGGTTAATTTGTTGAATCACCCAAGCTAGTCCCGAGCCTAGGCAGCCTGTAATTAGACTGCTTAGCTTACGGACCGTAAGGGATCAGGCATACAGTCCGTAAGGGAGTCCCAAAAATTACTATAAATAGCCGACATTGGCACTCACCTGTAGAAGTTAAAACGACGTAAAAAGTTTCTGTATACGTCGAGTTATAGCTGTTATATCACAATTAAACACACACGATCACGAGGTGCTGCCGTAATCAGGGTAATAACTCAATCGCTATTACGATTCAACGTCCGGTCGATTATAACTATCCAACGATTGTCCGAGTGCTGCTCAAATTGAGCTTGTACTTTGTTATTCATTGTGATTTCGACTTGAATGTTTGAGTGCTGTTCGAATTCGGACTATGCTCTGTCATTCGTTGTGAATCCATTGGATTATTAAGTATCGCACTTGATAATAGTTGTGAGGGTTTAATCTCGTGAATTGACGTAACTACTGAATTAGTTACTAATCCCGTTTGTGTGTGCATTGTTATTTAAATTAGGTTAGAAGGCTAATCAGTAAAGCTTATACTCTGCTCGTAAATCTGCAATGTGAGTCATTCCTCTTTTATAAACTCTTTTCTCACAGTTTGTGAGTCATTCTCTTTTTATCAAACTGTTTTACAAAACTCCAAGTTATTTTCAAAGTTATAGTTACAGTGATTAAGTCTATGTAATCACCAAGTTACAGCCGGTATGTGGGGTTTTGTATACATTACTTATTTCCCGTCACACTTGGACAAACGGGTGGCCAAGGGGTGATCTGACCACAGTCACAGACACCATTAGACAAATGGGCTAGCCAATGGATGGTCGAGTGACAAATACTGTGGGTAGTTGGTTTGATATCAGAAACATTGTAATTCCCCTTAATACTGTAAATTATAACCAATGTGTCGTTTTCAGCAAAATGAATGATTCACTCAGTATTTCCCCGCTGACAAAACCTTTTTCAAACATGTTTCAGGTGATCTGGTATGAGCAAAGAAAAGTTCCATGAAGCACTCCCAGCTTAGAAAAGTGGCTCAATGTAAATAAATAAATGAACATGTTTTGAAAATAAAGATTTCCCTGAGAAATCACATTATTGTAAATTTCGGGAATTTATCCCTAAGTTATGAAACGAGCAGTTTAAACTATTGAAAGATCCTGTTTTAAAAAGACTTCCGCTGACGCTTAAATTAAATACCACGGGATTCCTGTCCCGCGGCTCCTGAAACGGGTCAAACCGGGTCGGGGGCCGTGACAGGAAAAGGTGGTATCAGAGCCACTGTTTTAAGCTTACTGATTAAGCTCACTGTTCTAATTAATTTAAGTTTATTGAAAATTTTTGTCATTCTGTGAATATATGCTTATTAACTGATTAATTGTTAAAATTACAGTATGGGTAAACAAAAGACTTATGCTATCTACCGCAAATTAGATAGTACACCTAAAGAACAGGGAACCTCTTCCTCCAAATCTCCCACCAATTTAGAAGAAGGAATCTTTGTCCGTAAGGCAAATTATGAAAATCCGCTTATACCAGAGAAAAGGAATTTGATTATTAGGAAGGGTCAAGAGAAAAAGAAACCCCAAACCAAGAGAGTGAGGTTTAACCCGGAAATTCAGGAAATTAACAGTAATCCACCAGGGGAAAATAACTTAGATGAAAAATGGGCAAATCTGTATCTACTCGCTACCGTAGCAGAAAATGCAAATCTTTAAGTTTTAAATCTAGAAATATTTACTTCCCAGTAAATAAATAAATAGATCTGAGTGTGTTCTGTTGCTGTTATGTTGTACAAATTAGTGTGCAATAAAAATGTTTATTTGTTAAGCTTTGTTCCAAAGTTTTAACTTAGCATTTTGTGCATTTTGCATATATGCCGTACAGCATGAATGAGATGTCGGAAGCGTTTCAGAACCTCAACCTCTATCCTGTGCCAATTGAAGTCTCCCACAACTTCACTGGTTACATTGCTGACATAGAGGAACCTCTGGAATTCCAAGCTCCACCGCTGGAAAAAGCAAAACCTAAAAAGAAGAGAAGATATGTAGGGTGGCGAAAGGTGCGCAGAAGGAAACCTAGGAGAATCCCTAAAATAGAAAATCCTGTAAGTGTGAGCAAGGGAAAAGAAATAGAAACCGGAGAAAGTTCCAAGCCAGCAGAAATAGGGATAGACCTAAAGCAAAAAGGAATAGAGATCGGAGAAAGCTCTAAACAGTCTGAGGAAATCACATTCCAGGACGAAATAGACCGCCTACTGGATAATTGTGATGTTCTAGAGCCTATCAACGATAATCTCTTCTCTTATCCTACTACAACCCAATTCCCAATAAACCTAGGACCAGCTATCCCAGACCCACTAGTTCACACCCGACCATTAGGCCAAATGGAGGAATGGTGGACCAATGACTGGCAATTCCAAAATATAGTTAATAATCCCTATAGTTTTCTCTCACAGTTTGATCCAGAACCTATCCCTAATCCGCCAATGAGCTATGAAAATTTAGCTGAACTACGTCAGTTTGGTGAAGAACTGATAGGCATCGGGAATAGGATCCGGGAAATGGGGGAGCAAATTTCTTGGAAGTACGACGAGAGGGAGCGTCGTTACTGAAACTGCCAGTGAACCAAAAGATAGGAGGGGTTTGGAGAAGTTTGTTTGTATTATAACTAATATAGTAAAACTGATTCTGTAAAATGGGCAATAAAACACTGTAAGATAAAAAGTGTGTATTGAAGCAGGTATAATATATAAAACAAAACCGAAGTCGAGGCATCGACAATTTTGGCTATGCTTGCATGTTATAATGATCTGTGTATTTATCTGTGATTTTGTTATCAATAATTAGACACTAATAATTTCTATTAATATTCCGGAATACGTTTACTAGGAATTAATTGTGGTTCAGCAGGTTTCTGAACAGCAACCACAATTTCTGGAATAGCATTGGCTATCCCTTGAGCAATAAAGTGCTCAATATCTTGTCTAGTTATAATTTCTATTAATACTAAATTAGCAGATGGAAAACGCTAATAGTGAACCAGTTAATGAAGTAAACCAGTTTGAGCAAAATCAGGAAGATCAATATATAACTAGACAAGATATTGAGCACTTTATTGCTCAAGGGATAGCCAATGCTATTCCAGAAATTGTGGTTGCTGTTCAGAAACCTGCTGAACCACAATTAATTCCTAGTAAACGTATTCCGGAAGATAACGGCAGTAACAGCATAAATGGAGGCGGCAATCATAACAATCATGATCCGCAACAGGCCCCACTCCCTAAGAGAATGAAAGCTGCAACGCCTGGTTGCACTTACAAAGAATTTCTTGCCTGTAAACCCGCAGAATTTGCAGGTAATGAAGGGGCAACTGCAACACTGCGTTGGTTAGAGAAAACCGAGGCAGTAATTGCAATAAGTAAATGTGCTGAAGAAGATCAAGTGATGTATGCATCAAACTTGTTCAAAGAAGGGGCGCTAGAATGGTGGAAAACGGTGCTACAAGCAAAAGGAAGAAGGGTGGCCTATGCGATGAATTGGGAAGAATTTAAGAGTCTTGTAGAAAGAAAATTTTGTCCCGAATACGAGAAGGAACAAATGGCAAACAAGTTCCAGAGTCATCGTATGTTAGGTGTAGACTGTCGAGGATATACTTCGACATTCTTCGAATATGCGAGAGTGGTACCTTCCCTGGCTTTGCCAGAACCGGTACTTATTTCCCGTTATATTTGGGGATTAATCGGAGAAATCCGTAACATCGTTAAAGCTGCGAGACCACGCACGATTGACGATGCTGTGGAATTAGCTAATACCTTAACCGATGAACTAGTCCGCACCAGAGAAGAAGATCGCAAGAAGGAATTGGCTCAGAAGATTACCCAAGGATTTCACGTGGGTAATAGTAACAATAAGTTCAAAAAGAGGGGAACAGGGCAATCCTCATCACCTCCTTTCTGCAGAAATTGCAAAAAGAAACACTATGGACAGTGCGATATATTTTGCAACTTCTGCAAGGCGAAAGGACATCATGAAGAAGACTGTAGAAGGAAAACAAGAGTCTGTTATAACTGCAGAGAAACAGGACATTTCCAGTCTGAATGTCCTAAGTTAGCTAAACCAGCAGACAGTAGAGCTAAAACAACCGAAGGAACTACTAAGAAAAATGCACGAGCATTCCAGCTGACCACTCAAGAAGCCAAACTCATTCCAGACGTGATAGCGGGTACGTTCTTAGTGCATAACGTCTATGCAAAAGTATTATTTGATTCTGGTGCAAACCAAAGTTTCATTAATACTGCATTATGCCAAGCTCTTAACTTACCTCTAACTACCCTTAGGCAGATTTATACAGTCGAAACAGCAGAAGGGAATTCTGTTAACATAGACAAGATTTTGCAAGAAGAAAAGATAGAATTATTAGGCCATAAGTTTTCTGCAAACCTATTACCTATGAAATTAGCTGGATTCGATGTAGTGTTAGGAATGGATTGGTTAATAGCCAACCATGCTCGAATCCTGTGTGATAAGAATTCCGTAGAAATCCGTACCCCCACAGGAGAAGTAATTCTAATTACAGGAGATAGACCTCGGAAGCCGCTAAAATTCATTTCAGTAATGAAATTGGCTAGTTATTCAAGGAAACAAGAAATGGTGTATATGATTTCTGTAATCATTAACACTAAAAGTAAGGAACTCCAGGACATCCCTATAGTTTTAGAATACCCAGATGTTTTTCCAGAAGAATTACCTGGTTTACAACCGGATAGGGAAGTAGAGTTTAGAATTCATCTAATTCCAGGTACTACACCAATAGCTAAGACACCTTATCGAGTAGCACCTACTGAAATGCTAGAATTGAAAAAGCAGTTAGATGAATTACTAAGCAAAGGATTTATACAACCTAGTTCATCCCCTTGGGGTGCACCAGTGTTGTTTGTGAAAAAGAAAGATGGATCAATGAGAATGTGTATCGATTATAGGGAATTGAATAAAGTCACAATTAAGAACCGATACCCATTACCTAGGATTGATGATCTTTTTGATCAATTGCAAGGAGCTAGGTATTTCTCTAAGATAGACTTAAGATCTGGATATCACTAGCTGAAAGTGCAAGAGGAGGACATACCTAAAACTGCTGTCAGAACTAGGTATGGTCATTATGAGTTTACAGTCATGCCCTTTGGATTAACAAATGCTCCAGCTGCATTTATGGACATGATAAATAGAATCTGTAAACCATACTTGGATAAATTTGTAATCGTGTTCATTGACAATATACTCATTTATTCCAAAAGTCAGGAGGAACATTGTGAGCACTTACATGCACTCTTAACTTTGTTAAGAAAGGAAAAGCTTTATGCCAAATCTCGAAGTGCGAATTCTGGCTACAAGAAGTGCAATTTTTAGGTCATATGGTGAATCACGAAGGAACTCACGTAGATCCTGCTAAAATAGAAGCAATCACGAATTGGAAAGCTCTACGAACGGCTATGGAAGTTAGAAGTTTTCTAGGATTAGCTGGATATTATAGACGATTTATTAAAGATTTCTCTAAGATAGCTGTACCTTTAACTAAGCTAACCTGTAAAGCCGTTAAGTTTGAATGGGGATCTAGACAAAAGGAAGCTTTTAGGATTCTAAAGCACAAATTGACAAATGCTCCAATTTTAGCTTTACCCGAAGGAACCGAGGATTTTGAAGTATACTGTGATGCTTCAAAATTTGGATATGGATGTATGTTGATGCAACGCAAAAAGGTAATTGCGTATGCCTCTAGGCAATTGAAAAAGCACGAAGAAAATTATACAACTCATGATCTAGAGTTAGGAGCCATAATTTTCGCCCTTAAGATTTGGAGACATTATCTGTATGGAAGTAAGTTTACTATCTATACGGACCATAAAAGTTTAAGGTATATATTTGGGCAAAAAGAGTTAAATATGAGGCAAAGAAGGTGGATGGAAATCCTAAGTGATTACGACTGTGATATTCAATATCACGAAGGAAAGGCAAACGTAGTCGCAGACGCCTTGAGTCGTAAGTATCATGAAAAGCTAAAGCGAGTCCATGCTCTTAGGTTAAATCTACAATTAGATTTAATGGAACAATTGAAGAAAATTCAGGGAACGGCAATCAAGGACGATGCCGAAGGAATGAAAGGTTACCTAAAGGAATTAGAACAAGGAAAAGATGGAATTTGGAGATTCCACAAGAAACGAATTTGGGTACCTAAGCAAGGAGAATTAAGAAATAAGATTTTAGAAGAATCTCATAAATCAAGGTATACTGTACATCCGGGGAATAATAAGATGTACCAAGATTTAAGAGATAATTTTTGGTGGATAGGAATGAAAAAGGATATAGCCGAATACGTATCTAAGTGTCTAACCTGTTCACAAGTTAAAGCCGAACATCAGAAACCTTCAGGACTACTACAACAGTTAGAAATGCCTGTATGGAAATGGGAACTCATAACAATGGATTTTGTTACTAAGTTACCCAAAACCAGAAAAGGCAATGATGCTATTTGGGTAATTGTGGATCGATTAACCAAATCAGCTCATTTTCTACCAATGAAGGAAACCTTTAGCATGGAAAGGTTAGCCAAGTTGTATGTAGATGAAGTAGTATCCTTACATGGAGTCCCACTCTCCATTGTATCGGATAGAGATAGTCGTTTTACTTCCCGTTTCTGGACAAGTTTCCAAGAAGCAATGGGAACGCGACTTAATTTGAGTACTGCATATCATCCTCAAGCGGACGGACAAAGTGAAAGGACGATACAAACCCTGGAAGACATGCTCCGAGCATGTGTAATTGACTTTGGTGGTAATTGGGATAGCCATTTACCATTAATTGAATTCTCCTATAACAATAGTTATCATTCGAGCATCGAAGCTGCTCCATTCGAAGCACTGTATGGACGCAAGTGCAGAACTCCCGTTTGTTGGGCAGAGATAGGAGAAAGTCAATTATCAGGACCAGAAATTGTACAAGAGACCATAGACAAAATAACCCAAATCAAGGAAAGATTGAAGACTGCTAGAGATCGCCAGAAAAGCTATGCAGACAATCGCCGTAAGCCATTAGAATTTCAAGTCGGAGACAAAGTACTTTTGAAAGTATCTCCTTGGAAAGGAGTAGTACGATTCGGTAAGAAAGGAAAACTGAGTCCAACATATGTTGGACCATTCCCAGTGATCCAACGAATAGGACCAGTAGCTTATCGTTTACAACTACCAGAAGAATTAGCTGGAGTACATGATGTGTTTCATGTATCCAATCTCAAGAAATGTTTATCAGACGAATCCCTAGTAGTACCTCTTCAAGATATAGAGGTAAATGAAAAGCTGAAATTCGTAGAGAAACCCTTACAAATAGAAGACCGGAAAATCAAGTTTCTCAAACACAAACGACTAGTGCTAGTAAAAGTCAAATGGGAATCCAGGAGAGGACCAGAGTACATTTGGGAACTGGAATCAGAAATAAAGCGAAAGTACCCTCATCTATTTCAGTAAATCTCGAGGACGAGATTTTTCTCAAGGTGGGGAGGATGTAACAACTGCCACTAAAATCAATAATTAGGACAATAATTAGTCAATCAGAAAACCCTAATTGAGACACCTAATTAATTCTGCACTAGCCCTAAAATTTTCAGAACAATCGGAGTCAGGATCAGGGCCCCTAAAACTCAAGGGGGGCAAACCCTAGTTGATAATAATCTAAAATAAAACGTTGCAAACTTCTGATTGGTTAATTTGTTGAATCACCCAAGCTAGTCCCGAGCCTAGGCAGCCTATAATTAGACCGCTTAGCTTACGGACCGTAAGGGATCAGGCATACGGTCCGTAAGGGAGTCCCAAAAATTACTATAAATAGCCGACATTGGCACTCACCTGTAGAAGTTAAAACGACGTAAAAAGTTTCTGTATACGTCGAGTTATAGCTGTTATATCACAATTAAACACACACGATCACGAGGTGCTGCCGCAATCAGGGTAATAACTCAATCGCTATTACGATTCAACGTCCGATCGATTATAACTATCCAACGATTGTCCGAGTGCTGCTCAAATTGAGCTTGTACTTTGTTATTCAATGTGATTTCGACTTGAATGTTTGAGTGCTGTTCGAATTCGGACTATGCTCTGTCATTCGTTGTGAATCCATTGGATTATTAAGTATCGCACTTGATAATAGTTGTGAGGGTTTAATCTCGTGAATTGACGTAACTGCTGAATTAGTTACTAATCCCGTTTGTGTGTGCATTGTTATTTAAATTAGGTTAGAAGGCTAATCAGTAAAGCTTATACTCTGCTCGTAAATCTGCAATGTGAGTCATTCCTCTTTTATAAACTCTTTTCTCACAGTTTGTGAGTCATTCTCTTTTTATCAAACTGTTTTACAAAACTCCAAGTTATTTTCAAAGTTATAGTTACAGTGATTAAGTCTATGTAATCACCAAGTTACAGCCGGTATGTGGGGTTTTGTATACATTACTTATTTCCCGTCACACTTGGACAAACGGGTGGCCAAGGGGTGATCTGACCACAGTCACAGACACCTTTGGACAAATGGGCTAGCCAATGGATGGTCGAGTGACAAATACTGTGCGTAGTTGGTTTGATATCAGAAACATTGTAATTCCCCTTAATACTGTAAATTATAACCAATGTGTCGTTTTCAGCAAAATGAATGATTCACTCAGTATTTCCCCGCTGACAAAACCTTTTTCAAACATGTTTCCGGTGATCTGGTATGAGCAAAGAAAAGTGCCGTGGAGCACTCTCAGCTTAGAAAAGTGGCTCAATGTAAATAAATAAATGAACATGTTTTGAAAATAAAGATTTCCCTGAGAAATCACATTATTGTAAATTTCGGGAATTTATCCCTAAGTTATGAAACGAGCAGTTTAAACTATTGAAAGATCCTGTTTTAAAAAGACTTCCGCTGACGCTTAAATTAAATACCACGGGATTCCTGTCCCGCGGCTCCTGAAACGGGTCAAACCGGGTCGGGGGCCGTGACAGCGTCAGTATATACTCTCTCTTGACGGACACTGTTTTCGTTGGACGAGTGATTATCGTCGTCCTTTTTAGGCTTGGACAGCGGTTTGCTGTGAGATTTTGTGTGGGTTTTCAGCTTTGAGTGTGGTTTGGATATGGTTCGGCTCCGAGATTCAGTATATTCCTCATATTGTCGATCCAGAGCTGCCTTGACAGCATTATCGACAAGAGCTTTCAACTCTGCGCCCGTCAGATGAACCTGGGCGTTATCGTATTCGTCTTCCTTCGAGTGGCTATTTTCTCCACTAGGGTCAGTCATGGTAACTTGAATCTGTTATAGAAGATAACGAAAATTTTATTTAGGAGTTTATTATGGAACTGTCTTTTATGGCAATTCATTAACCATGGTAAACAGAGACCATATCGGGTTAATTTGATACTCACTTTTTATTTAGGATTTGAATATAACTTATCCTAATTACAAACAATATTGCTAGTGGCATAAAAGCCTAGTCACGAGGACGTTTTTATAATATTAGCCGAGATTACAGAGAATCAAGGTATGAAGGTTTGAACCGTAGTCCTTTTACCCTTTCTGACAGGGAGTCATAGACCACCACTGTCTTTTGTCTTATATGACAATAATTATGGCATGTAGGCATGACATCACTAATGGATGTTTTAATAAGTTTGGCCCGTAGGCACTACATCGCTAATGGATGTTTAATAAGTGATCATCTTTATCGATGATTTAACCCATGCTTTATAAATCATTTATTTGGGCTTTGAAATCCTTAGAAGGATTCTTATATTAGAATGACACGTGCGATTTTTAACGAATCACATCTGCCATGAACGTTAACATGATTACAGAGGTTAACTTGCAATCTGAATCTTTTAATCAGGTCTTACCATCTTGGCCGGATCTTATAAAGACACCTGGCTAGGTTTCACTCTTAAGATTCTTTATTTAGGCAAATTTAAATTTAAAAGGAATGATTTTTGATTTATTTCATATATAATAATAACAAAAATGAAATTTATAACATAACATTCCATAAACTTCAAAATACGATTACACGCTGCCCTAAACGGGACTTTATAATTAAATAACTACCTACGCAGAGGTTTATAGAAAAACAAGTCCACGCAGGGACCAATACAAGATAGACGTCCGCGCAGGGACTAAAAGATAAGTCCATGTAAGGACTGAAATACGATAAATGTCCACGCAGGGACTAAATTGCAGATACAACATTACATAAGGAGACTAATGGTCTCGTTTCTTCCTTCCCTTCAATAGGTTTGCTAAGCCCTTGAGAAATCCGCGATTACTCTTGCGTTCTTGTTCGAAGTCTCGTTCCACACGGTTTAATCGGTGGAGTATTTCTTCTTGCTCCGGTGGAGAAAAACGTGGTTGCGGTGCCGGTTGCTGAACCGGAGGTCTAGAGGGTATTGGATACCCATGAGCTGAGTAATCTGCTCTCCAAGAGGTTCCATGGAGGGCATTATAATTAGCCGCTATCACATATGGATCGGCATCATAGTTATAGTTGTAGTGCGTATGAGTCGGCTGCTCAAACGGGTTGTATGCCGTGGAAGCGCCGTACGCTGGTATCGGATTGTCATATCCGAATGGTGGCGGAGGTGGTGCAACTGGTGCAGAATTCACCTCTGCAGGGTGACCAGAAGGTTCCCCTAATTGTGGTTCTTCTTCAGGTACTGACGGAAAGTGATTAGCACTCGAGTGGCGAGGGGTGCTGAAATGGAATTCCCCTCCTCGGGTGGACATCCGTGCACCTGATCTTCTACGCCTTGGCGGATCTGGAATAACTGGTTGAACCGGTGGCGGTGGCGGTGGCGTAACGGCCACAAACCGCGAATCCCTCCGAAGGATCCAGTTGTTGCTGTTGATCATGAGGCGAGTAATGTTGTGAAGGTGTAAAGTACCAATTACATTGGTCAAACCTCGCCTGGTAGCTATCGGGACCTTGATAGGGCGTTCCATGGAAGGATGACCCATCCGAGATCTCGATTGGATGATTGGGAGTACCCCTTGCAGGCTCGACGGGGTCTATATCCTCGTCCATATCCACTGCATTATCTTCAGAAAAGTAATCCTCTGGTCCTAGAGGGTTATTACCCTATTGGCTCTTGGACATAATCCGCCGGGTTAAACTGTCCTATGAAGAAAGGTGAAGGATCGCCATAAGATCGGTGCGAAGTAGATCGCTGTAGAGGTAAAAAGGATGGTTGAGGGTTATTTGGATTGTTTCCGAGTCTGGTCCAAATGAATGGCGGTATGAGGGTGTTGAGCTATGCGAGTAGAATGTCTCGCAGGTTCAAAAAGGTTTCTTCTTCGTCTCTGCGGTTCCTCACTTCTTGTACTGGAAGGAGCTCGCGTGTTTGAAGGTCCAGCTTCGTGATCATTGTGAGTAATGATCGTTCCTCTCCCTCTTCCTCCTCCTCTCTTCTGATTGAAGGTGGCATATTTCCTGCTTTCAAAACTTTAAATAACAATAAACAATAAAAAGACAAACTGGAATAACAATTCGAATTTGTCCTAGTTCTTGTCTAACAAGTATGTGCAATTGTGTAACTGAGATTAAACACAAAGGTTAGTGTTTAATTCACTCAGTGTTGCTCTGATACCAACCTGTCACACCTCGATTTCCACGTGTTCTCACCGGTGGACCGGTGGGGATACCGTGACGTAGTTGCAACATTATAGTCAAACCACACAATATATGTGAATGCACAGCGGAAGCATAAAGATAATATATTTCAACATTAAGTGTAATACAATGTATCCACCATTGTTGAAATAATAATCCACAGGGAATCAATAAAAAAATAACAAAAGTATGTTCAACAGACTTCAGGCATCTTAAGCTTGCGAGACTTCTAATGACGCTAAGGAGAAATCCCAGCCAATTACGCATAGTACCTGCATTTAGTCTTTTTGGGGAAAATACGTCAGTTTACACTGGTAAATACATTCAACTGACACTTTTGTAAAATGTTTGATAAAATTGGTTTAAATGCTCAAGCCACAAACTCTTTATAACTTGGGATAATTTATAATCAAATCTTGTAAGGAATTACATGTTACTATGCGTTCGGTCGCCCGAGTCATGTCGGGTTAAAGTTTAATAGACACACCACATAGTATAAAACCGTGGCGGGTAACCAACGGCTACACTTTTATAGTTATAGACATAATGCCGGGTGTACGCCTACACCGGGATGTCAAGGTCGTGGCCATTCATAAATGCTGCCAAGGATATCCGGGACATGGTCATTAAGCCCCCAAAGGCGTAAAGCCAACAAAACAAGTTTTTTAAACGGGTCACATTGATAATACCCAACTACTAATGAGTTGGGGTCAATTGCCCGACCAAGCGGTATTTTAAATACCGTAACCCAAGCCCGTATAACGGAAAATAAGTTAAAAGTATTTACCTTTGCAAGTATAATTCCTTAAATCGAAATAAATTGCAGATAGCTTTTACTGGTCCCCTAATCTGGAACGAAGGTTTAACTTAACCTATTAGAATCCTAACGGGTCTTTAATTTAGCCGTAGCTTAGACCGGTCAGTTTCAAAGTATAGTTACGGTTTAATCGCGTGAAAGGCGAAAACCGTGAATGGAGTGTGATTTTGACCCAACAAGTTTGAAGACTTGTTTTATATGGGTATAATAATCATACTCTGGATTTTGGGGTCAAAACAATATGGTTTTGACCCGTTTCGGTTAATTTATGTAAACTAGTTACATAAGCCGAACCGTGCGCGCAAAAGGCGCAACGGGTAACCGTAAGAGTCCTACACTGTTTTCCTAAGTCAACATGCTTTAAAGAGGTTGTGGTATCAATAGGATACCTTCCATAATGCCCGTAACGAGTTTAAGTTCATATTATGCCCCGTAGGGGTATTTTGGTCTTTTTAAAGATTATAAAAGAGGTTTTAGAGTTCTACAGGAAACCTGAGTTTCCCGAACAGTTTATAAAGTCTAAAATACTTTATTTATTATTTAAAATCAGTAGCAACTGGAATCGGGTCAAAAGACCTTGTAGAACTCAAGTTATGGCCGAAAAGGGCATATTCGGTATTTACCGAACCGTTGCCATAACCGCAGGTTATGAGCAGGTTAAAAATAATTAAAAATCTTTAAAAATCCCAAAATATTATTTTACAACAGTGAGTAAAAGGTTTGGTGTCGAAATCCGGGTTTAGATAGGCGTTATGCTAATTGCGCTATTTAATTACTAAAGTTTCGCAATTTGCGCTATTTAGCATAACTCCTATTCTGGACCTC